>NW_020449008.1:618538-650132 GCF_003343035.1 Apteryx rowi | reverse complement strand
TTCCATCTGAACATGAGGAAATACTTTTTCACTGTGAGGGTGACAGAGCACTGGAACAGGTTGCCCAGAGAGGTTGTGGAGTCTCCTTCTCTGGAGATATTCAAAACACACCTGGACGTGATCCTGTGCAACATGCTCTAGGTAACCCTGCTTGAGCAGGGGGGTTGGACTAGATGATCTCCAGAGGTCCCTTCCAACCTCAACCATTCTGTGATTCTGTGATGGTGTACAATCAATACAGAAGATTTCTGGTGTGTGTTGAGGACACTACAAAAGTGTCTCCATAGGCTAGAAAAATGGGCTGACAGGAACCTCATAAACAAAAGCAAACATAAAGTCTTGCAACTGGGATGAAATAACTTCATTCGATAAGGCTGAGCACTGACCGGCTAGAAGGCATTTTTGCAGAAAATGACCAGGGTCCTYGGTAGACAACAGGTGGAACATGAGTCAGCAGTGTGTCCTTGTGGCAAAAAGGCTAACCACATCTGGTCTGTATTAGTAAGAGTGCAGCCAGCAGGCTGAGGGAAGTTATCCTTCCCCTCTATTTGGCACTAGTAAGACCACATCTGGAGTGCCTAGTGTTTAGGCTCCTCAGTACAAGAAAAATATTGACAAACTGGAGCGAGTCCAGTGGAGGGCCACCAAGCTGGCTGGGGCTGAAGCACATAGCACACAAGGAGAGGCTGAGAGGGTCTGCTCAGCCTGGAGGAGAGAAGGCAAAGGGGACCTTATTGCTGTCTGAACTACCTAATCTCAGGATACAAAGACATGCCAGACTCTTCTTAAAGGTGCACAGCAAAATGACAAGAGGTAACAGACACAAGTTGGAACATGGGAAATTGCAACTCAGTATATGGAAGAAATTTTACCGTGAGGGTGGTCAAACAGTGGAATAGGTGCCCAAAGAGCTTGTTACATCTCCATCCTTGAAGATACTCAAAACTTGACTGGACAAGGTCCTGAGCAATCTGCTCTGACTAGACCTGCTTTGAGCAGGAGGTTGGACTACATGACCTCTGGAAGTCCCTTTCACCCTGCATGAGTCTAGGAGTCTGTAAATCTACACTGGAAAACAAACAAGATTTTTAAAAAGCCCGCAACACTGAAAGAAATTACAAACTCATTTCATGTTGTGATTCTAATCAAACAAATCTAGAGTAGATAAGCAATTTAATAGGACTAGAGACTATGTACCATTAACTTCTATATTAGTTTCTCACACTATCCACTTAGCAGATGAGTAGGACTAAAACTCAACTGATAGCCAATTAACATTTGATACTAGCATATGGCTTTTCTAGTGGGCAGGTAGCAAACTTGGTATTGATACAGTAGTTCTATGTATATAAAGATATTAAAGAAAATTTATGGCTGTCACGGGAATTCTTGCACACATACCCAGGACAAAATTCACTCCCCAGAAAAATTATGGCAGCAAGCTTTCAAGAAACAGATATGCCCTTCAGTAGTGCCAAGAAACACATGMAAGAACATATGCTATAGGAGTCAAAGATGTATTTTTAAATTAAAAAAAAAAGTTATGAGTTTGTGGGAGAGCTATATGATTTTTTCTGATCTCTTATTCTGATCAGCCAACTCAAGACAGATATTTTTGCCCCACGACCATGGATCCCCCTGTTCCATGCACTGGAGAAGTTTCTGCTAAGATATCCCTATAACCTGGAGATGAACTGCAACTAGAACTGGTTGGAAAATTTTTATCATCTAAACTGTTTTCTGCATTAAAATAATTAAAATCCTGCTTAGATGGAATTGGATATATTTGGAAATTCATATAATGATTCTGACATTACCAAGGAAACAAACTGAAACAAAATGTCATTTTAAAATATTTTGGGGTGAATAAAAATTTCATTTCTAAGAAAAATTTTCATATTTTTTCTAAAATAAAGGTTTTTTTTTCCTTCCAGAATATCTGACTTGCAAGAAAGTGAAAATATTTTCCTTCATGATCAACACTCTAGCCACTTCACGCTGTATGGATTTGGAATCAAAAGAAATGTTTACACATTAAAATTATGTCAGAAACACACTGGCTGCAATTCAGTCCTGGGCTTCAGGGCTTTCTCTTTCAGGCCACATCAAATGTTTGCCTCCTGCCAATTTGGAAAGGGGATCCAAGGTGCCTTCCACTCTTTCTGCTGCTATCTTAACATGGGAGGAGAGATTTTTCCTTCCTCTCTGCTACATTGTTATTCCTTTCTGCCTTATTTTTCTCTCTCCTTTCCTTTTTGTAATCTCTGCCTGTATGCAGAAGATGCCACTGACACTATCTTGCACTTAATTTAAGTAGTTTTTAGAAGAGGAGGTCTTTTTCTTACAGAAACAAAACCCATAGAGCCACAATGTCTACACTTCCGTAGCCTTGTCTCTCAATACCCTTCTGAAAATGCCCRACAGATTCAGAAGTCATTTACTGTATTTGGCAGAGGAGTAGAGCCCTCAAAGATAATTATGTTCCCTTGAGTTTCCTGAAAGTATGTGCCTGAGAAGAAGACTAATGCCCAGTCTGAAGGAGGGTCTTCAAAGGGTAGACATCTCTTATGAGACACCAAAGAATCCACACAATGCCTGCGAGACAGAATTCAAGAAATCAGGCAGCAGTGGCTCAGCTGCTCCCAAACCAACTCATCATAAAAAATGATTCTGCCCAAATTCTCCTAAATCAATGTCATTTATTACTCTTTGATATTATTTTACTATCAAAAATGTTCATATATCATACTTAGCTCATACATAGCCAAAAGACATTAGCATCTTCTTCTTAATAACTGCTTACATAAATATACGTGCTTTTGTCAGCTGTTGCAAACCATCCTCAGAAAGTTTCTTAACCTTTGTTTGCTTAGTACAAGAATCTGATAATAGCTCTGGTAATATAACGTGTATGAGAATATATATATTTATTTAGCCAGTAACATTTTTGCTTATTCCTTTCATTCCTGTAGATTGCTAATTAAGAAAATCAACTGAACATCTATTTTTTTGCATTTTTATGTACGAATTACAAAATTATTACAGCAATTCTCAACTTCTAAACTACAGTAGGTCCTTTTTATGTTGAACATAATTTTTACAAAACAACTTGAAATGCTGAAGAACCGTCAGTTGAACTACAAACTGCATATTGCAAGGCACTGCTGAACAAAATGTGCCTTTGTTTGCTATTTCTCTGCATATGAGTTTGTACAAAGTGAAATCCTGTGTGCTTAAAGGTTCATCCCATTCTATCAGCAAGCCGCCTTCTTCTTAAATTAGACAAACACTGCAAATAATTCAAAAGCAAACGTATGATGCTTATACTCCAGGCTCCTCTTGTAGTAAGAGGCTAGGCATCTTTACCAGCCAGTAACCTCCTTTACAGCTTAAACCTATCATCAACTTGCAACTTCACCAAAAAAAATGCCAACTTGAACAAGCAGTTGTGCTTTGCTTCTCTCCTGGTATTGTACTGAGCAGAATTTTTAGTATTCATTAAAGTCAGTGACAATCATATAAATACCCACCTAATGCTTTTTCTCTCTCATTTCAACCTTTTAGAATACAGCAGTGAGTGATATAGTAAAAAGACTGCATAACTGTCTCAGATTGCTTTTTTAGTATCTCTTTGACAGTTCTGTGTTTAAACACTGAGGCTGATGTCTGGGAAATTCACATTAGCATACTTTTTGTATGGTGTGTAATCTGGAATAACATTGTAAATGAACACTCCTTCCTAAGTCATCTATAACCTGCTAGATCTAGACATTCTGGCATCATAAAAGCCAGCAATTATATCAAACACTAAAACAACAAATACATACAATATTGCTCACATTTGCAAACCACGATTTTTTTAAATAAGCAGATAAAGGCAAATCAAACTAAAAAAATACCTGGTAACAGTCCAACTTCTGCTCTTTCATGTACTTTGTTATAGACACATATGCAAGCACACATGCACGCATGCGCCCACACGTGCACACACGCGCACATGCACGTATCATAATTGGCCACAATTACTTCTAAAGGAAAAGTGGCTTCCTTTTAACCTAGATCTGTTTATTTAACCATCCTGTAACTACCCAGAACCAACTCCATGTGTGCTGCAAACTAGGCCATAAGAGCAGCTGAGTCAGGCCAAAAGATTAAGTAATTCTGTACCTTCTGTCTACTAGTGGTCAGTAACAGATGCCTAGGGAACTGCACAAGTGTAAGTTACACCTAGACTGAACCTTCCTGTGATATGCCCCCTCAGATTATGCTAATCGATGGTTTAAGAAGCCCCAACTACACAGTTCAGTCTATTTTACCCTCCAATATCTTATTTTTTATTCAAGCTACAGATTGGAATTCTTTTTTTCTGCTTCCTGGAAAAGTTATAGTCTTAAATAATATACCTTACTGAGGGGATAAATTTCTACAACAACTTTTCTGCCCTTTGGAATATTCTAGTTTTGGTTTATAAAATGTATCAGGGGACAATGAAAGCAAAGGAGATGGAGAACTGTGTTAAAAAGTAACAATTAAAAATACTTTAAACTTCCTACACAAATCTCTCTGCACATTGATATGTATTCCAATTCAGATCTTCAGATGCCACAAAGGTGTTTTCAGTATCTCCCAGTTGTCACCTTCTGAAAGGGAAGACTACAAAGAGCTGTGTGTCATGTCACTATATGAGGTGCACAGCACTAATAACAATGTTTAATGTTTGTGTATAGTGCTTTGCAATAGGTGTTCAAAGTGCTGTACTGAGAATAATTAATCCTGAAACACATCCACATGGTAGCTGGATCAAGCATCATTTTTACGATTTTACAAGGGGGAACAATAAAGAGGCCATCAAATCTGAAGACTAACTAGAATTTGGTTGCCTGTCTTCCTCAGGCTCCTTCAAATATCTCAGTCAGAAGCAATCAGAGTTAACAGAATTATATTCTAGATCTTTCACCCTCCTGGTTGCTCTCTGCTCTTCTGGGCTCCATTGCCTTCCTGAAGCTACAACTTGTCTGCAAATCCAGCCTGGATATTTTTTCTCACTTCCTTATTTTGGGGGCCAAGGATATCAATATTTATAAAAATCACAGGGCATCATCTTTATATGAATCATCCCAGAAACTCAGAACCTATCTTCCAATCTGGCTATTTTCCACTCCATCAGTGGAAAGAAACAACCTTAATATTAGTACAAAGTGTCAGAAATAATATCCCCAAATCATATATGTGTTTGGAAGGAGGGAATGAGGGTAAAGTGCTTTAGCACCTACAGCTCCTACAGCTTCTCTTCCTAGCACTAGCATGGGAGGCATAGCTGGGAAAACAGATGTTCTGGCTCATCTTCCCAGCACCAGGATGTAGTTTAACTATTCCTTGAGACTCCTGGCAGCCAGTGTAATGTTCAGAAGTGTACAAGATACTGTAAATCCCCAGAATTAGAGAATTACTGAAAGAATGTGCTGCCGTGTGCTTGTCTGTGCTGTGCTGTCTGAACCTTAGACATGCACAAGGATCTGGACCATTGTACATTTAAGAAATGCAATGAAAACCAACACTTTTTTTAGTATGCCCAGTCTTTTAAAAATGACATCTGTTCTAAATCCCTGCAAAGCTCAATGTTTTTCACAGCACTTCCAAAGCCATTCTTTTGTAAATAGATAATTAGTGCTTAAATACTCCTTTCAAGGGCTTTCTACATTAACATWAAAATAGTGTAATTACCGATGGTCAAAATGGCATGACTACACTTTATAAATTGTAATTTCTTTTGCTGCTCTGAAGCTGATTTTCTTTCTTCTTCAACACAATTTTAATCTATTTTAAATGTGAGTATTATTGAACCTAAAAATATAAAATACCTGTTAAGAGAGAGAGAAAAATAACTACCATCACTTTATAAGACTTAATGGTACAAAAGAAGTAAATCTAAGCCTAGCATTTCAGGCTTTTTTGAAGAACTTCAAAAATAGGGATGATGTTTATTGACCAAAATTAGCTGATTGTGCTCTACAGTGTACTACCAGAAACAGGTGATTCTAGTAGTGCTAGTTACTATGGTTTGGAAGGCATTTTCACTCTAAGTCAATTTAAAGTTTGGAAGAAAAATGTTATCCTTTGAGTTGAATCTGCCCAGGTCAATTCCTGAAGTGAGTGCATGTCAAACAAATTAATCAATTATTTTTTGTGTGTGAAATGCACATAAGATTAACATTTCCAGGAAAATATTCTGAAGAGCTAATTATTGTTTCTCGCTACAATGCAAAGCCACCTTCTCTTTTTTATCTCAAATTTACCTTGAACTTGAATTTCAAATAGGAAGAGTGTCTTTGACATGGGAAAACTTCAAGCAAACACACTGAAACAATGGATATTATAAAATGTGTTAGCAAGCCATACACAGGAGTGAATGATCAGAGAGAATACAGAAGTATGTATTGCAGCTTATGTCACAGATCAGCTACATAGATAAATTTCCAGGAAGGTAACCCACAAGCTCAAAGTGGCAGTGGGTCCTGGAGAACACAAAATTTGAAAGTGATTATTACAGACTTGGGCAAAGAGAATTACAAAAGCAGCTGAGCCAAGCAGGCAATTTCCAGTTCCAACAATATTGGAGATACAAAATGGAGATAGGTTTGGAGTCATCATTTGATAAGTGCACTAAAGCAGGACATTTGTCTTTGTCCTACAACACATTTGATTTATATGCAGGTAGAGAATAAAATAATAAAACAAAAATAATGAAAGGCTGAGTACAAGGGATAGCTACAGTACACAGAGAGCTGGATATATCCTAGAATATAATCTACCTTATCTAGCCTTGATTACATACTAATGTGTATTTACAAATAATTCTCCTGAATTATTTTCAGCTGTTTAAAGTGATATCATTAAAATCTGCTGGGCATACTGAAAAAACACTATATGTTCAAAGCTGTCCTCCAATCCATCCTTATAATGCCACTAGAAAGCTTCACTGACCTCCTGACCTTCCACCTGGGCCAACCATAATATATGTTTTGTATTTTGTATTTTCTGATTTCCAAAATTTGGATTCACAAATTTGGATGAAAAATATAATCAGGGAACAGACTAGGTACAGAAAGGAAAAGAAGAAATATAAAAAGAGGAGAAAGGCCAAATCAGGAAAAGAGAAAAGGGAAATGACTAGGTTAGCACCATCAGCAAACTTTGTCAGCTGACTATTCATCCATTTTTCCCCTTTCTTCTTTTCTAAGCTATCCTGAATAAGAATAGCAAAATAGAAACCTGACTTGCAGAAGTACGTCATGGTACCGCATGACTGGACAATAAAAAGACAGCTGAAACTGAATATAAATTTATGCAGAATAATGCAAGTGCAGAAAAAAAATTCCAACTTTAGGTATAGAGTGATGGGTTCTGAACCATTACCATTAAGGAAAGAGTTCTTAGAGTTATAATAGGTAATGATGTTATGAAAATGCCAACTCACCATCCAGTCTCAGTCAAAAATAACAACAGAATAATCCATAATATTAAAAAGGAAAGGAGAACAAAATAAGAAATTTCATCATGTTGGCAGATGAATCTGCGGTGTACTCAGAATGTGTGCAGTTCTGGTCTGCCTATCTTTAAAAGGATATAGAACAACAAGAAGAGGTAAGGAGAAGTGACACACATGATCAAAGGCATTTAATAACTTCCATACAAGAAGAAATTAAACAGTCTTCAGCCTGAAAAATACCACAACTAGAAGGGCAAATACAGGAAGAACCTATAAAATCTTGAGCAGAATGAAGAGTGGAATTGTACAGTTGCTTCTTCCAGTACTAGGAAATAGTACCATGAACCTAGTAGATGACAGGTTCAAAATAAGCAAAGAAGATCTTCACACAGTCTATATTAAATTGTGGAACTCTTTGCCACAAGGTTGTGCGGCACTAAAAATTTGCCTAGATTCAAAAAGCAATTAAAAAACCCATAGAAGAAAAATCTGTCAAGGGCTATTAAATACAAAGTTATTGCTGTGGCTCAGGAAGTCCTTGGACTGCCTATGAGAGAAGGTGGAGAAAACATGCACATCCAGTTCTCACCAGCCCTGCACCTCCTCCTTAGAGCTGGGCAGCAACCCAGCCCTAATAAAACCTCAAAGGCCTCCCTGGGAAGAGGGGGAGGAGGCTTTGAGAAAAAGAAAAGTGGGAGAAAACAACTGATTACAGAGGAGAAGAATGAAGTAAAATGGAGGGTTTTAAGGGTCAGAGGATAAAAAGTATAAAACTAGGTGACTAAGGGGCAGACAAAGCAGAGCACCTTGGCTACTAGCCACTGTCAAAGACAATACTGCGCTAGACAGACACATCATCTGAGCTGGTACCGGCCTTCTATGTACCCTTAGACAGTTAGCCTCAAAAAGAGGGAACATATTTTAGGGTATGACTCAGCAAGCCAATGTGCTTCTATTAGCACAAAACTCGAGCATGTGCTTGATTTAACCATAAGGTTCATGGAAGTTAGTGGTGTTAATGTAAAATATACTTTGCATCAGTCAGGCACAGACATTTTACGCAGAACAGAAAGACAGAATCTGAACTTGCTGAAGGGCCTCATGAAAAGATGAAATAGGTTGAGAAACCAGAGTAGCAGAGACCCAGGAAGGTATAACGGAAAACTAAAGGACAGTAATCAGTACTACATATGAAAATATGGTGAAAAAGCAGAAGTAGTACATGTATCTGGAGTCAAAGAGGAAGCTGACTTCAAGGGAAGGGGTAATGAACAAACATCCCCTTGTTTATTCCAAGGAATAAACAAAGTTAGAGTCCACTAATAGCAGAGGAGGGAAAACTGAGACACAACAAAATAACTAAGTGGGAAAGTGAGTCCAGCGCTACGGGATAAAGGAATAGGTAGAGAAATTTGGTGGCAGCAGGTAGGGATGTGGGTGGAGGTGCAAGTCCTTGCCAGAATCTGTCAATTACTTTCTCAAGAAACTAATAAAATGTTAAAGTAAGAGGAAGAAGGAGAACACTAGGTAGGATGTGGGAGTTCTGGCTGCAAAATCACAGCATTCATGGCAGATACTGGAAGTGGCAATCTAGAAAAATCAAAACTGTGAGAGACTAGTACCTTTCACAACAAAATTCACAACCAGCAGAAATAGATCAAATGAAGTTTCTTGGTCTCAAAGGGGAAACTTTTAATAATGTACCATTGACTATAGATTTGGCAACACTAAAGGTATTCATGAATTCACAAATTGTTCATTTAGAACAAAAAAAAAAACCCTTTCAAAATAAAGTTTCTTTTGAAACCTCATTGAATATAATTAAAAAAAAAAATGTTTGTGATTTTTAACTGAAACAAAACCCTAAATGCTAGCTGAATGACACCTGTGTAGTGACTCCCAACTATTTTTCTATTGGATTTTTCAGAATTAATTCAAAAATTTAGTTTTCTTTTTCAAATTGCCAATGAACTAAAAAATCCTTTATTTAACTTCCTAAATTTGCATATCTCAAAGATATGCTCTTGCAAAAAATATGCTTCAAACCGCAGAAATCAACTCTTCCCAAATTGCATGCTATCATGAAGTTGGAAGCATGCCTTAAGAGTCAGAAAAATAAGGCTCATTTTGGAATAGAGATGACAAAGAGAGCATCACAGAAATGCCTTGTGAAATCTCCCTACCAAACAGAGAGCGCTTCAGCTTACAGACTTCTTCAGAACGCTGTATGCCTGTGGCCTGCGGGGAGGCAAATGGAGAGCTAGGGAGGCAAAAACTGAAGCAATCGATGTGTGTAGCCCCCATCCTTGCTCACAAGCAATGTCCCAAAGCGCTCTTATTTCCACACTAGCAGATAAATAAAATGGATATTACTTAGAAGGGATAACCACATGATTTCTATCATCTTTGTATGCTATTTTCAGTACATTTTTGTAGTGCATGGTAGAGGCCTACAGAGAATGATTAAAATTTGTTTTTTGTTGTACAACTATCCTCTTCCATTTGGGTATAGAGACAGAACAAAGGGCACTGTAACAGAGTATTTTACTTCCACATTCTTCTACTTCCCTACTTCAATGCACTCTAGTATTTTCCCTAAATCAATTGTTCTATGTTGAGCATATTATCAGGTTTCCAAGCCCCCAAAATATTTATCAGCATTAGCTTGACCAAAAAAAAAAACAGGGGGGGAGGGGGCTGGTCTGTAAATATTTGTTTAAATTGTAAAGTCCTGACATTTTTTCAAATCCCATTTCAGCCTACCTGCCTCTGTCAACTTTGTGCATTCCTAGCACGGAATGCTATAGCATGTAGCAAAAAAGACAGGAAAAAAATACAAAAAATATAAACTAAAGAAAATCCACCTAAAAACTAAAATCCAGTACATTGACCCATGTTCTTCCTTTCTGCGAGTCCTCCACTTCCTCTCCTCCAGTCTCAGAATCAAGAATCCATTTTTATTCTAAATTAAGGTATCGGCACTGCATGAACAATACTGATGAGGGTTTTTGTCTGGATATAGTGTATGCTTTCCAGTTTCCACTCTCGTTGTTTTTAGCATACACAAAATATTGCAGAAGCACATGTAAATCACCACTCTCTTGCCCAGTGGAACAGAATTTCCGTTACCAATGCCAACAGTTGCCTACAGAAGGCATCTACATCTGGTCTGCCACATCCAAGACAGCAACCACAGGCACACGTTTTGCTTTGTTTGGAATTCATCACTGTGGTGCAGCTGAGCCTCAGATAGAAAAGCTATGAGCCTCCAGGGTTAAACAGACAAATGTTTTCAGTCACAACAACTTTTTTTGCAGGAAAGCAAAGCCATAACAATGTATGTAAGAGGTTTTATGTAAATCATTAAAGGCCTACTGACTTAAATTGTTGTTAACACCAAGAAGTTGCTTAATGTACGCTTGAGAGTGTGAAGGCAGAACAGATGAATAGTCTCACAAATCTTATTTGCTCTGTTGGAAAAATGCAAAAATATTTGTAAAAAAAAAAAAAAGAAAAAAAAATCTGATTCCAGCTCATTGCCATTCAAATTTAAAAGCCAAATTAATATTCATCACTCCTGAGTGCACAATGTTTTTTACTGGGAGGCAGAAGGGGCAGATACAATCAGTAAATCAAATTTACTTTCAAATACACACACAGTTCAATACCTACCTAGCCACTCGTTGAATTTTTTAACTTCACTAGGAAGTCCCAGCTCAGTAAAATCACCAGCATGTATTAACACATCTCCATATGGCATTTGGATGGGATCAGTTCTCGAGTGAGTGTCAGAAATACAGACAAATCGAGTATATCCTGGAGGTTTGGGAGCGTCATGGGGCACAGGATCAACCCTGTAAGAAATGTATCATAACATGATTATAAAGTACTTTAGTGTCTACTTTGCAATTCTAATACTAACTTTTACCTTTACAAAAGATCATACAGTTTTCCAGATTTGCCTGATGGAAGGGATTGATTAGAACAAACCTAACACTAATGGGAGGTGTAAAAATTCTTGATGTTCACATCACAACATTTTCAGTATTTGTTGGATAGATGGATTACTTTGAAGAGATTACGGAAAAGAGATTGAACTATGGCAGTAACTCTGAAACAAATACAAATAAATCAAAGGCAATGCCATTTTCAAAGGAACAGTACTATCCTGTTGCATTGTTTAAATATGATTACATGGTACACAGGGAAAAGATTTATTTCAGATACATAAATACATTTAAATGCATTTTTCTAATTATAACTTTTTAATGCAAGTTATATAATTCCAACAAATTTAATTAACACATTTTGGAGATATGTTTCAGTGTGCTAATGCAAAGCAAGATAAGAACTCTGCTGACAACAGCTGTAAACGTACATTCAAGCCTGACTATTGTCAGGACAAATGTGGCAACTTTCTAGGCGTAATTATACTAAGTGAAATCAGACGCTGTGAGGGGTGAGGCTGTATTGTTCAGAGCCCAATCTCAATACTCAAAACTGAGCAAAAGAAAAGATCTGACCCAGTTTTATGAGACTTACTCATGATATAGAAGAGGAAAGCAGAGAAAACCTTTCTGCTACATGAGGTATACTCATTTTCAACTCATTCGATCTTTTTACCCTCAATCCATATTTCATTAGCATACACAGAAGCAAATGCATCTAACTATACCGTATCTGCTATTCCAATCAGGGGAATTCTGGTGGAATAAAACCAAAAAGCATGAGATGCAAGAGTTATTTTTGTGTCACTAGAAACAYCAGAAATACACAGAATTGTTATGAATTATTTCACTTTTTAAATTTCTGTTCTGAAAGGACAAACAAAATTAGTTTTGTTCATTGTTGTAATACATAACACATATTTCTTATCCCTTGCTGGTTGCACTTCAGTTCAGGCTCTTACTTGTAAATAAATAAAACCAGAAAAAAAGTTAGAGACCTTTGTTATTAATGATACTATCCCTGAATTTATTGGGTAAATTTCCAGAAGACATGTTATTACTTGAAAGGCATAAGATAATTATCTTTGATCACAACCTTTTCTCTAAGTCAAAGAAGAATTCTACTAAATTTATAGATGGGTAAACTAAGGTGCTTTTGAGAATTTCACAACATGAGAAAGAGTCAGGAATAAAATCTAAAATATTTCAGTCTTGTTAAGCATTTAAAAAAAAGTTTTTAGCACTTTCTACACTATAACTACAAAGCTAGTATATGAGTAAATTATCTTGTATCTGTCTTTCTTATACCATTTTAGGAATAAAAACTGTTGTCTGGGTTTTTTTTTAAAGCCATTACATTAAGCATCAGCCATTCATGAGGGGGGTTTATAGCCATTCTGGAGAAACGGCCTTTTAGTATGACTTCCTCATAGCCATCTTTTTAAATTTCCACTTTCTGAGCAGAAAGTAACCAAACGTGAGGTAAAGAGCAAACCCAGCTGTGACCAAATCACACCTAATGAATGTCCATGCGAGCAGCATGTACATGCTAGCCATACTGGAAACAATAGCGAAACTTGGCTTACAGGCAGCAGAATGGGTGGCCACAATGGAGCCCGAAGGCAAGCAGCTGTAAGCACTGTGTATGTGGCTGAGGGAATACGTGAGCAGCGAGGGGACCACAGCTCCACGCAGAAGGGCAGGGGACGAGAGAAAAGAGTTAGGTGGGAGAGATTAGGCAGGGGAGGACACAACCTCAAACCAGGCAACCACATGACTGCCATTGAGTGTAAAAACTGTCCCTCTTTCGGAGGGAAGAGACCTTGCCATAAGGCAAGCTCCGCAGAGGTACCATGGGCGCAAGGGAATAGTGATGGTGAAGGATGGGTTTTACACTAGTGGGTGCGGGAGTAGTCTGCATGAAGGTGCAGTCTGTGTGAAGGGTGCTGCATTTAGCTCATGGAGTGCCTCCTCAAAATGAACTGGGATGGCTGGAGAGGGATGAGTGGAAGATGACCTTGGCTATCGTTGCAGCCCTCCAAGCTAAAAAGATTAAACATCACTGCAGCAAACAAATCCCTGAATATTCCTCCCCCTGCCCAGCACTTCCCAAAGCAAGTTACATATCATGTTAGTTAGCCAGGTTTAAATTATGCATACTATCCTAGTATAAAATTAGGAATGTGGACTGATCTAAGTTATTGCTTTTTGAGTCTTTACAGTAGGGTAGCCCTTAAAGCACCTGGCAGTGCTTCTTCTCCCTCAGAAATCTTTTAAAGCCCAGTCCAGCAGTAGGTTGGGTGCCAGGGAGTAGCACGCACTTTGCATGTTCCTTCTCTGAAGCTCAACAGAAAAACAACAGACTTACCACAGCAACCCATGCAGCACATAATACATATGCTTTCCCTTATAGTTTGGATGAGGTGGGTGAGAGATGTGGACAGCACTCTCCTGATTGTTGAGGTATGTATAACTTTTAAATATTGTGCAAAGGGCCAGAGAATTTGCATGGGAAAAAGGTATCAATACAATGAACCAAATAAATTAGATGCAGGTTTTCATGCTGAAGCGTTAGGCACACACTGAGGCTGATATAGGTAAAAACATATGTCAAGTTTCACAAAGGCATTTAAGTTGTATTATTGGAAATAATTACTGAAGGCTTGGTCCCCATGTTCTTGTGTAACACTTTCCCTCAACAGCTGTCACATCAACACCCAATGCACTGCTTGCAACATGAGCAGAAGTACAAAGATCTGATTATTTTTGTGCAAATGCTTTTGTTTTTCTTTCAAGCAATGTGTGAACATGCAGAGAAGTTGAAAAGCAAAGTCAAAATCTCAGTGCAAAACCTCTTTTAGAGGTTGTTTTACACACAAGACTTTAGTAAAGTTTCACAAAGGAGCAAGACAGGAACTTCCTAGAAATGACTGAGGGACTTTAAAACATTGTCAGAATTTACTGGCCTTCTTGTCAGTGGCAAATCAGTCAACACACCAGCATAGACATGACAGACAAGGATGGGGCTAGGAAAATGCTGTCAGCATGTGCTGGACAGGTGAAACAAGAAATACAAAACGGCACTGAGGTCCAAGGAAGGGTTGCAAGATTGAACTCCGAAGAAAAAAAGCATGAAAAAATAATTATGGTGAGAGTAGTTTAACACAAGTTCAGTTGTCAACAGGTCTATCTGAAATCTGTTTACGATTGCCTGCAACATCACTAATCTAGGTATTTTTAAATATACACAAAGACAAGGCAAAGCCCTTGCTTCTCTGAAGTTAATGACAAAACTTGCATGGGCTAAGATTTCACCCATAACAATTATGTGAATAAAAGGTGCTTTTGTTACACTTGTATATACTTTTCCCTTCTTTGTCACTATTCTATTCACTGGTAAGAGGCAAAAGCAATACTGCTAGTATTCAGAAACATTATTTGCAATTTCTGTATCAAGAGAAAGAGTAGGTCAGATTGTGGTAGATGTTTCAGTTGATCTAGCCTGTTCTCCTATTTGCATGAGCTTTTTCAATAGTATTAATCATTCATAAGAGATTGCTAAACTCTTCTGAGGAACAATYTTCTAAGGATAGCTTGTTCTGAACTACTTGCTTAGGCTCTGAATTCTATCATGCAGCTGATTGATTGTCTAAGTCCTCTGGTAATATGATTTGTTACTGGTTAGAAGTTTAAGCAGCATATTGTCGAGTACCAAGTGGCTACTAATAAATAACTTATCTGCAGCCCAGGATTTTGCTTGTAAAAATCATTTAGTTTTTAGGACTGGTGAACACATCCATGAGTGCCCTGGAACTGTTTGAATATTCACACAGAATGGTTAAACGTCAAAAAATTAAGTGACCTGCATTTGACATTTTGATTTACAGAAATATTTCTGAACCCACATTTGTTTGTTTGTACTTTTGCTACCATTTGCCAACTCTATAAACAAAAGATGTTTCCCAGGAATAACACTCAATTCATTTTACTGTTTGCATTTCAATAGTACCTAAAAACCCCAAACACAGACTATAAACTAATACACTGCCCCCTAAAAGTGTTAGCTCACCATGCTAACATATATGTTAGTCTTGCTTTTTTTTTTTTAAATACAATGTCTAATTTAGGCCAAAGAATGTATATAAAGTATCACAGAATAGACACAGAGGATCCACTCTGTTGCTGAGTTTTTAACTACAAAAATCATGGCCTACGTTTAAAAATTATCAAATCATACTAAATACAAAAAATGTGAATGAGGTGATTATTTATTTAGTCTTCATAAAGGAACAAAAGCTTTTGTTAAAAAATAAAAACCAGGCTTCTGATCTAAAGATAAGACCACTTCTCTCTTTAATAAACACAATAAAATGTTGTAGACATTTTTATTCCCTATAAAAATATTTTACAGTAGAATTTTATACTTAATTTATTTGTAACGGCTTAACTGTTTTGTTCTTCCTTCTGGCTTTAAACTTTATGGCAGGTTTCATTTTGCAATTATAATTCTCCACTTTACATTACGAGTAAATCATTTAGAGCAGTTAATTTTACTGATGTCGTCATGATATTAGAAGTCAGAAACAAACACATTATTTTAATTACTCTTTAAGCACTTGGCATCTTCGGCACATCATTGGTATGAAAGTAAGTTGTCGGATGGGTGCCCACACTATTTTATTTATTGATGTCATTTTTTCCTTGTACATAGCTGCAATATAACTAATGAAACAATAGGAAAATATCTGTTGTGAATACAGGCTTGGCATTTAAACAGCTATTTACATCAATAAGCAAGTGCACAATGCTAACAAACAGTATTAAGACTGTGGAAAGTATCATCCTTGTAAAATCTTTTAATACCACCTCTTGTTGCTTGTTTCTCTTTTTAATACATAAATATCAAGTTATGCTAGTGGAGTGATCTTTCTCCCATCCTTTAAAAAAGTACTTATACTTTCCAAATGGACTAATTTTGTATCATTTATAGTAATTAGTATTAGAAAGGCAGCAAAACAGTGTTCTTTGAATTCTTTTAACTGGTCCATCAAATACCACATCAACAAGGCAATAACAATTCAGAAGGCTGTGCTAGAGCAGTAACAAAACTATAATACTTACATTTGCACATGTGGGGGCTGAAAACGTCCCTGGTTAATGTTGTAGAACGTGAAAGCCTGTGTGGGGTTTGAGCTGTACTCATCCACTTCAATTATGAGTCTACTGTGCTGATGCCTTCTAGCTGCCATAATGTGTGACTGGGCGAAAGCCATGCTTGCACTGAGTAGTTCTGCTTTTTCAGGCGATCATATCTGCTATCTTCCTACATCGACAGAAGAAGACCATGACATCTCCTTACCTAATCAGCACACTCCCCCTTGGAAAACCTAAAAGCAGATTGAAGAGATGCAGCATAACTGTTTGACAGTTAATCTGTTTGGGATTTGCTTTATTTAATGTCAGATGAAGATTAAGGGGGGATATGGAGGGAGGAAGACATACAGCTCAAAGAACTCATTACAAACCTTTCCAACTCAGCAATTTGATGAATATACTTGAGTTAGGGATGGAAGGTGGGAGGGGAAGTAAACTTGCAAAAGAACACAGAGGGTAACTTGTTCAAATAGCTCAAAAAGTTCAAACACTTAATACAAATCTAAAACACAAGGCAGTTATTCTTCAGAATGGTATGTCAAATTATAATGTTTTGTCAACACAATCATTTACTTTATCTTTCCTCTGACTGCATTGCTGAATGTTTATAGATATGCACCTTCAAAGGAAAAAAACAAACAAACCTGACACAGAGTACCCGCCTGTAGATGACTAAAATGCAAGTTAGTTAAAAAGAATCATTTTAACCAATTCTTCAGAAAGTCTGCGCCATTCATTAAGGGGTGTATTGTGAGTGGTTTTTCTTTACATCCTAAGAAACAGAGCAAACTTGGCCTTGCATGCACATGTCAGTACTTGCTCCTGGTTTTTAATATCACTGAAAGAACTTCTGATACAGACATGAGGGATTCTCCCCATCACACACAACATCCTCTCAGACAGCAGTGGCCCCAAATTCCAGATTCACTGGCAAAGAAAGTGATTTGAGGGCTAACACACAGATAAACGGTATTAAATATAAAAAAGTAAAATCAATACAGGTTTTATGTTTAGGAATAAATTTTCCCCAAAGGTTATACAAGTCTAGAACAACAGCACTGCAAACAGGGCGAGAAAGTGAAACCTACTGCAATGCAAAGAGTATCCCCTAGAAACATCAGAAAGCAATTTAAATGTGATTTTTACTTTTATTCCCAGTTTTAATAAAAAATGGATTATAAGCAATAAGGTTGGGTATTTTTACAGAATAATTTTGCATCCCTTCTAAAAGTTGTCTAACTTAAATATTTACTTTCATGCTAGCAAGTGCTCTTTTCTTCTGCCCAATATAAATAATCTGCTTCAAAAGTAATGCATTTAATTAAAAACCATGCTAGAATACAGTGATTGACTGAATATGTGCAGTTTCTGGAAAGCAGGACTGCAGGTTTCTTCATGCGACCTTGCTAATGTATCTTACTGCCATTCTGATGGTACCAAGAGTGATGGATGAGGAAGGTCTTCATAGTCACAAAAATTGTTAAAGCTATTTATAGATATGTAGGTCCAATTCAGTTCTAGTGGGAGTCAAGCACCTAGGCATTTTCAGAAATCTGAGCTTCAGTCCTTTGCCTAACTACTAAAGATATTAAGTGCTCCAAGAAGTGGTGGTGTATTTTTGTTTTGAGAAATCTTGTCCTTTATAAAACCAGAATGAGAGGTTCAGAGCATTTTACTTGCTGAATGGCTGTAAATTGATGACAACTTGCTATCACTAACAACCTGCAGGAAAACAGTCTGAGAATAAAAGAGCAGATTCCTTCATGCCTCCCCCAGAAATGATTGGTAAGAAAATGCTAGAATAACAGTGAAGAAAATTTTGGATTTTAAACACTCTCAGATGCTGTGTTCAGGCTACGAAGCAGCAGAATGGAATGAGTTAGAGCAGAGGGAAGGAAGGGAGGCATGATCCTTGTAAGAATAATCAAGTACAAATTGCTGCATTTAGGAAATAAGAAATCAAGATGGCAGATGTGAGGAACCCTCCCTGAGGAGCTTCCTGCATAAAATGATGCATTTTTAAAGAAGTTTGTATGAGCAAGGTCAGAGATTTTATAGGGGGCAAGCTGTTCTAAGTGCACCTACTTCTGTTTGAAAGAAACTATTAGAACTGGTGACTTCTAGAAATATTCTACAGTACGATTAATAATTTTTGATTCTACAGCTCTACGTGGGGCCCTCAAACTACCTGAAAACAACTGCCTGTGTTTTATAATTCGAGGATTATGCCCATTTTACACACAACTGAACTGCTGTTACAAGGATTTAAGGTACTGCCCAATAAGACCTAGAATCACCCATTGGGCTTAGTAAGTTACCAGTGCTTACAACCGCTAAGAACATGACTTTTGTCAGCCTACTGTTTGGGTCCTATCTTTTATGACTTCTTTCAAGTTATACATCAAACCTATTGCAGAAACAGTAGATGTATTTAGGTATCCCAATATCCATGTTCATGCTCTGCTTCCTCTTTCTGGGTAAGTGGAAAACAGCACTTACCAACACAAACTAACTCACAGTCCTTTCAGAACCATTCTTCCACTTAGTTTGCAAACAGAAACAAACCACAGCAAGTACGCCGCTGATGTACCATTTAGTGTTGAAGAGTCCTTATAAGTGGGAAATCTCTCCTTGTACATGGGAGAGTGTGTGAATCACAGCATTAGGCCAGCCTGTGAGGATGCCAGCCACAGACATTCAGCAAGAAGTTCACCATATAAACATGTGGGAAACAGGAAGCCAACACGTCTCACTTGAGGTAAGAAAAAAAAAGATGCTGCAGCACTGCTGAGCCTTCTGCCAAATGACAGTCACACAATGTCAACCCTGGACACAAAAAGCATCCAAGACAGGAGAAAAAAACAAAGAGCCAGCTCCTGCCATAAAAATAGAATAAATAGCAATCACATAAACAGCTCGTGCTAGACAAAAATCAGAATATTGTAACATACATAATCAGTAAGCATAATTCAGTAGGGAGTTTTATTCAAGCTCATTTCAGAAACATACACAGATGTCTTTGAACCTTACCTTTCAGTCTAGGGTTGCCTTCCTGCATAAATGGTTGGCTCACTACTAACGTTCTTGGTGTTCGACAGAACAAGCTGTCTCTTTCCAGCTTGACTGATAACCAGACTGACACCCATTATTCTCCTCTTTCTGTTTTCCTTTCCAATAGTCCCCAAAATTATAACTTTTTTTTTCTTTTAATAATATGAAAATTCTTCCTTTCCCAAACCAGAGTGTGAAATGCAGCAGGAAAATAATTACCTGCTGCTATAGCATGCAAGTTTTAAAATTATATGCCCAACATTACCAACATAGAGCATTAAGACTCGAATCCCCACAGCAACAACATGCTAACCACCCTCTTCCCCCAGACTTATGGAGCTGCGGGATGTCTGCCAGGGAAAAAGAGAGAAATGTAAAAAGGACTGCAAGAACATGAATACTAAAATAAATATCACAAACCTGGCTGTTAGAATCACAGACTGAGAAAAAGCTATTAAATCAGCTAAGCCTTCTTTTTACTGATGTCAGGAATGTTCTCCGTACATTATTTTTCTGCTGCTTTCTCTAGTCTGTGTTCAAATGTCCATAGAGCCCTGATCCACAGTCCACTGTATAAAACAGACACTGTTGCACGATCTTCAGTAGGCTTTGGATCAGGCCATAGAGTATTTGCATTATGCCATCCCTCCTCAGGAATTACTGGACTAGGCAGGTGGTTGAACCCAGGCATATATTTAATTCCTCAAATAAATCATTGTATGAAGACTTCCTGACTTTTTCAGTCTGAAATTTCCCTTAATTTTATCTCAAAGCCTTCTTGTATAACTGCTGCAATTATTTCCCTCTATTTTACACGAATTCTCCAGCCTTTTTATGTATATTGTTTCTAATTTTTTTCTCTTTCAAGCCAACATTTTACTTTAATCTCACTTCCTTGCTCCCAGATTCTGTTCTTTTCTGTTCATCCTTCAGTTCACTCCCTTGCCCATTGTCTCTCACCACACCTTACTCCATCATCTCCACTGTTCCCTCCATCATCTACTCTTTGTCTCAAGCCTAAGAACAATACTGAGAATTTTTGACAATTATTCCAGCAAAAGAAAATAAGCACCTAGACTTGAAAACACCATGGCTTAAGCAGATGTCACTGGAAATAACAGTTAAACCAAGACAAAATAATGATGACAATGATGATAATACAACAACCCAAAGAAGTTACAGATTAAGAGACAAAACTGCAAAGGAGACACCTGTTTAGCAATGCCCTTTGCAAGGTTACGAAAAAACTGTGAGGGCAGAATACACCATGGCAAGAGTTGAAGAGAAACAGTTGCACAAATAATTGTGAGATAACAACAGGAAAGAAGAGAAGGTTGGTACCAGATCAGTGGCAAAGATGTAGCTACAGAAAAGATGAGAGTTTTCACAGAGTCTGACAAGCTGGGATTTGGGGATGTAATGGAGAAATGAAATGTAATAGTAAAAAAAAGATGTTTTCATGCGGCTATAAATCATCAAAGTCATATTTTTTCAGGAAAAGTCAGTGACATGGCAGCAGTAAAATACTTTAAAGAAGTGTGTGAGAGTTTGTTACAGATGATATAGTCATACATTCACTTCTTGTGCAAACCATGGACACTGTTAACAAGAAACCCTACCCAGAGCTTGGTCAAGGGTTCAGGTCTTCCCTGTACCGAGGAGAAACTGCTCTTTGTGAGTTGTCAGCTCATCCTTCATATGGAGAAGTAGATCCTTTATTTAAACAAACAAAAATGCCACAGTGTTTTCTGCAGGAATGGTCCCAATTGTTACAGCAACATTCCTATAACCTCTAGTGTAACTTCATTATCACAAACTACTACTTTTTTGTTTTAAACCCACCCAAAAAAGGTGTTATGGACTGCCCAGCAATAAGGGAATATACTGGAACCAGTAAAGCAATTACTTACTATGAGAAATAGACTAAAAACTCTAATGGGTTTTTGCTGTCTAAAATACGTTTCACATACTCCAGCTAGAAACCAGTCAATAGAATTAGTTTGCTATCTTCAGTTCTGCCATCAGGAAATGAACAGTGAAATAATCCTTAAAAAGGCAATATTCTGTGGGAATGGATGAGCAAGGCAAATCATTCTGCAGCTGAAAGCTTTTCCAAAGGTATACACTCTCCTCTTCCTCCTCTTCATTTTCTGAAAGAAACAGAATGCAAATCCTGGCAAACCACATCCACCGAGTCTTCCCTTAGCAGACTGCTTTGGATTCACTCGACAGTGAGGCATCTGAATGCTCTTAACATACTTGTGGACTTTAAATGGAAGGCAGCGTAATCAAATGTCATCGAGACACTTGTAGATATTAAGGCTGATCGTGCACACTTCTACTGATAGAATCATTAGGCTTTCTAAAGGAATACGATTCGTCATAGACAGAAACATTTCCAGTTGCATTTTAAAAAATAAATAAAACTGCAGTGTATAGCACTGCAATATGCACTTATAAGCCCACTTTTGCCAAAGCAAATGCTTTATGTACCTGCAATTAGTGTCAATGGGAATTAAAATAGAGTGTTAAATAAAAAAACTCCTGGATGATATCTGAATTATAATCTGTGGTGTCATTTAAGGTGTTTATCAACCTTACAAACTTCCCGGAGTTCTACATTATGAATTTAATGATCTACAAAATCCTGCCTGGAAACCTAACCCTACTTAAGCTACAGAAGCAGTACGGCATTTGAGATTGTTAGTTTTTCTAAATGTCAGTTTAGCTCTCGTGAAATGTGCCAGGGTGACAGCCTTCAAGCCTGAAGTCCTCTATCCGCAGAACAGACATAGCACACACAGAGGGCCTGGCACACACATTAGATCTGGCATATTTCCCTGGGCTGCCTTTGTGTCTCAGACCTAATCTAGAGAAAACATTACTGAAGGGCAGCTCCAACTCCATACCCACGCATTCTAAGAAATCTCTGTTTTTAAGCAGCAAATAAATGTACGAATTAGAGTGAGTTTTGTAATGCAGATTTATCTCCACCAAAAACTGGAATGCACTCACCAATTCATTCAGTGAGTGCTATGAGATGGCAAAATATATTGCACCATCTGCTTCTCAGGGCACAACATGCAGCTATACTGCTATACAAGTTTGTCAAGTTGTTTTAAGGTCAAAAATCTGAATAAAACCCTTACAAATGCCTCTTTACAGTGGCTCTTACCGTGGATTCCACATTTCTCATCTGGTAGCAGGAGCACATATGCCTTGCTATGCTATAAAACCTTATTTTCAAAAACCTTTGTTTCAGGTGTATCTTTAATTGACAGACATCTTAAGCATCCTGTTTCTCAGTTTCAGCTCTCCTTAGTGGATTCTGCTTAAAGGAGTCATATCATCACCATGATTTATTAAGGGGACCCTTTGGAGGGTCTTTTTAAAACATACATGTCTGAGATTTTTTTTTGTGCTAATGAATCTGATTTTGCTAACTTTTATCAGTTAAATAATATTCAGTGCTATGGCCATATCTTTTCTGTCAGAAAGTCTGAGCTATTCCCATTCATATACCAAAACCAGTGGGCATAATTATGCGTTATTTGTATGCCTCAAATCCTACTGACTTCGAAGAGAAGAAATGCAGCATCTATCCTTTTCTGTTTAGGAACTTCTGTTTCTCCTATCAATGAACACTTCAGTGCCTCATCGTATATATCACAGATTTGCTACTGCAGATCTACAGGGTACTRAGCAAGCTCTGTTTTTTAATGTGAAAAAAATCAGTGACTTAAATAAAACCTCTTATCTCTCTGTAATTATAATTACCTTAACCCACATTAGAAAACAACAACAAAATCCCCTAAGTTATTTCTCATCAAGGTAAAACACACATCATTGTTCTCCCTTGCTGATTATAATGACCTGTCAAATATGTTATGACAAAATTCTTTGCTGAAGTTAATTTTTTCTTCAAATTAGTTTTCCTCCATTGCTCTCAAATATAAGTATTATACATGTTTCTCTCGTTACTTTATTTATAAAGAACACTAACATACTTGTTGGCTTAAACTGTCATAAAAAGATTATACAGACATGGCAAGTAGTATAGAAGGGAAATGAGATAGCTAAACTGTCTTTTGGAACTACGCCCTTACATTCACTTCTGTGGAGTTTCCTCAACAGATATATTTTACCCACTATATGCCAAAGTTCTGACCAGGCATCCAGAAAAACAGCTGAACGAATTCAGAAAACATGAAAACTACAGTAATTTGACTATGAAATCTAATTCAGTATTGATTTAAAGCAGTTACCACTTAGAAGCTTTCCTAGCTAGTCCCATTTTGAATTATGATTCTATGACTTTAAATTACTTTTTCTATTTTCCCTATATAGTTTCCCAAAACTACAGTAACTGAATCTTCTCTTCATGGAGATATAATTTTATTTTGAATTATCAGTAGTATCATTTTCTAAATCAAGTTCTCATCCATACAGATAACTGTTCATTTATTCAATTTAAAAAGTAAACACAATCTAACAATATTTGTTTTCACCTTAAACTTCCATTTTACGATATAACCAATAGATTTTTAGATTTAAATCTGCAATACTTTAAGATGTACGAACAGACTGAGCATTTTCCAAAGCTATACGCTTTATTGTAATCCTACATATGATCTTGGCTGAATGTATAAAACACTGTATTTGGATATTTAAATGGATACATTTTTCTTAGGTAAAACCAACTCTCTTCCCTCAGAAATATACTGTTTGGCTCAATATTATCTGTATTTATCCCCAAATACCTGCAGAGGTAGCTAATCTATTTAAGTAATTGCCTCTAGGGAAGGAAATTTTAAATAAATATCTAAAAGCCACAAAACTCATTCCTCACTCTAAAAAATTTGTTTTCATCTCTGGAAGTATTTCAAAATCTGTTATGTTACTGCAAATCATGGGTATACATTTATACAAGAAAAATTACAAGTCCCAGAATGATAATACTCATTCTAAGGAAAAATAGCTAAAAATACAGGTTATGTGAAAAAATTACTAAAAATGGACATTCCAACAGAAGTAAATTAGGGTTGTGGTGATTTGACTGTATATCTCAGTCTGCAATTTGGGTCTGCCATTTGATTCAGCTCTTGAATCTTCTAAAATGAAATATTATTTACTTAGAAAATGAACATATAAGTACTGAAACACTATATGTTTAAGAAACAAAGATTTGGTTTAAATTTATAACTGAAGAATTTTGTTTCTTTTTTTCAGCTTTTGTGACAACTGGCCAAACACTTATTTTCCAGGCTTCATCTGTACAACCCCCACTGGGTCAAATCCCACTTGCCTTAGCCACAGAAGTCATTCAAACTGATTTCAACTGGAATTGTGCATAAACGCACAGAATTTGGCCCATTTGGTTGTTCATGCATATCTGAGAGCAGAATACATCCCACATGGTTTAGTCTGTTTGCTCTGATACCAAAATTATATCAGAATGTGGCAAAGCCTAACACTGAGCAAACGATTATTTTAGCAGTCAGTTCAATCAGTTTTCACGTGAGGATTCAAAATCAGGTTTGGTCACCAGCAGAGAAAGCTTAGCGATCAGCAAAGCAAGCACAGGTCAGGGGGTGGCTGGGGGCGGATGTGAACGGGGCACAGCACAACTGGAACACACAGTCGGAGAGGCAACAACTCCCATATTCCGAGTTTGGCAGGAGCTGGGAACTGTTGCTTCATACCCAGGCAAGTTACTACCAATAAAGCAGTTACAGAGTCTTCCCTGCTTGTGAAGCATCTCTTAGCTTTGGCCAAGTTTCTATTGCCAATATTCTCCTCTGATTTCAGACAGAAATCTAACATTACAATCTAACCACTCTTGAAAGGTTGCTGATCTCTATGTTAATACACCTGAACAGGAAAATAAAACTGGCTAATCTATTCCTGTAGTTCAAGATGAATGAAATGCCAAAGTATAAGCTCACAAGTATACACAATATAACAGGTGGAAAGTCACATACAGCTTAAATTTAAGTATATCTATAATGATAACTGCTGAGATCAGCACATCATTTTTCATTAAGGACTGAAGTTCAATTACAGAACAAATGGAGTAAATCTTTTTAACAGTTACATTTTTTCTCTCAGATACAAAACTTTGAAAATTAAGTATATTGTCCTACAAATTTTGTTGTTTCCACCTTTCAATCATTTAGCTACATTCGTCCCCACTGGAATCCTTCATGTCACCCCATTAATACTGAGGGAGCAAGTTGGTGAGTTTGCCCTGTTTTTTTTTTTCAGGTAACCTTTCCAGGACCAATAAGGAAAAAATACGCAAGAGGTTTTGGGGCCACTCCTCCTATTCACAAAGTCATGCCMACATAGATCCCCCCATAAGGCTCACAGGACAGGGAGGCAGAGGCAACTAAACACCCTTTCCTTCAAAGAAAAAGAGAGAGGAAAGATAATAAGGTGGAAGTCCCAGATACACAGCCTTGAGGGGGAGCAGACTCAGGTCAAACATCTGTGGATGTTCTCCAGACCTCACATGGACGGCTGCTTTGTTCATCAGTTGGATTCAGCCCTACACTGCCTTTCTCACACAGGGACGCTTCAAATCATAGAGCTCTCTGAAGCTAAAGAGGCTACCCAGAAATGAAATAAGATTCGGGACAACAGCTACACGGAGATAACGCACTCACGTTACGCCATGCCAGCTAGGCCAGCTCAGATGGAGGTTATCACACTGTAAAGCACTGCTCAGGCTGCACCAAAGATGATCAGCTGGTTGTTCAGTGACCAGACTCGCTGCCACTGAATGGCTGTGTTCACAACTGTTTGCACTGTTAAGTCCCCTGATTTGTGGAGGTTTGAAAAACTCTTCTGAAAATTTATTTGGGCTGAATACAATTTTTCATTTGATCCAAAAGATGCTAAAGCAAAGCCAAACATTTAAGTGGGTGAAAAGTAAAGGGAACTCAAAACAAACAGATATTTAGGAGGAAAATACCAAATTATTCAAATGAAACCACTATACATTTTTGGATTTTCTTTTCCCTTACCCCTTACTTGATCGACTTGGTGAAACTAGAACAATTTTTGGGTGGTGTTTCCAAATTTGAATTTTCCACCGGAAACTGTTTAAACTGTCTTTTTTTATTTCAGTTCTTTTTCAAGGTACTACATTGCTAACTACTGGCAGTAGGTGAGTTTTAATTCGTCCTCTCCCCCCTGCATTAGGCAAGATATCTTGAACTTTTACCAAAAACTACTCACACTAGGGACTCAGTACATGTATTGAGGGACAAAACTGAGATACACCTTAGAACAGCAGTAGAGTGAAGATAAGCTCTAAGCAAGAAATTTTTTGGTTTACTATCAAAAACCAGAAGAGAGGCTGTTCCACGAAGTCAAAGTTATCTTGGTATTATTATTTATTATTTTTATTATATGAGAGCCCACAGACCAACTGAGATCCAGGAGCAAATTATGCTAAGCACTGTACAATCACAGAATAACAAAGATTATCTGCCCCAAAGAGCTTACAGTCTACATAAACCAAACAAAGGAAACGAGAGAAAAATAATTCAGCAACACAGAGGAATGATCGATGCAATGGCAAAACATTATGTTCCTTCCATTTTCTTTTCCAAGAAAGGAATGGTTAAGCAGGATTAGCTCCACAAAAGACAAGAGCAGAGAGAAGATGGGATATGATGGAGCAGGTGAGAGGAGGAAAAAGACGATAAGAAAGAAAGCGGTGTGCAGAATGTTTGAGGTATAGAGCATGTTAAACAAAGCGAAGCGATTGTGAGAGCTGGCAAAGAGGGAGCTGGAGCAAAACAGCCCATTAGGAAAAGGCAGAGAAAAAACAGTCAAAAATATCATTAACCATCATTTCCTTCTTATGCTGCTTCTACAGCTGCTCTGCTGGCTTCAGTCTTTGGTTGAATGGCAAGACCTTCATCTGCCATAAGGCAAGCTGGATTGGCTGTATGGCAGAGGAACTGAACTTAAAAGATCAGGAGGGCATTCTGCATAAAAAATAGCTTTCAAAAAAGATACACATGCCATATATAGTAAACTTATTATTAGCAGAAATGTATAAACTAAAACTATGTAACAAGTTAGAGCAGATACTTCAAATTGAAATGTATTACACATACCTTTGAAAACAGACATCTGAAAAAACTAACCAATCCTTTTTACAGCAGTATGAGTAAGGCTCTCTATAGTAATATACAATACAGTATGCTTAAATGACTTTACAGACCCAATCTTGCTCCCACAGTAGATAATGGGATTTTGGCTATTTAAATAGTGACTGAATGCAGTAATGTTAAGCATTTGGTATTTAGGTTAGTGTAATGAATCCTTAATCAACTGTGACTGCAAGTTACTACATATAAACAGTGATGGTTACTTGTTAATCCTAACATAATTCCCACTGTCATATCAAATACAGCAAAACTGGCACACTTGTTGACAGTTTCAACACTGAGGTCAAGCAGTGAGCAGTCACAAAGAACAAACTACTTCATCCTCTAGAGGTGGTCACTACAGTAGCAGGTGAGTAGTCATTACCATAACAGCTTTGCTCCTTTTTGCAATATATCTTATACTGGACTGTCATTCTCCAACCTTGCTCAAGTAGTACATTCACATGTATTTTACTTACAATAACATCAGGCTCAAAGGATGACATTCTAAGAGGAAGTCAAAGGACAACAGTCAAGTGATTTTATAGGACCCTCTTACATTACTAACCTTCTTTGTATTTTGAAACATAACCTAGAACATGTATTAAAGTTAGAAATMACAACTGGAGACCACCTTGCTTTCACTTACTCTGACAAAGACCCTATTTCACCCATGGACAATGATCACGGAATCTAACCTGGTGTACAGTCCAGAACATGTGAATTAAAGTTGCCAGCATTATACTTAATCTTCTGCTGAGACCTCAAAATATATGTTGTAAGAGTCTAATATATCTTAATATAACAGTAGCTTGTGCAGAAGCTCATCATCCCTCAGATTACCTTACACGCATACCCTTAAATTGGCCCACTTGTTCTTCAAAATGAGGTTCAGCAAGAATCAAATAGACTGCATTGATTTCTTTTTACTATGTTTATTAATCATTTGAGATGAAAATTGTTTTATGTGCAAAATATCAAAACTCTCAATTACAAACTCATTGTTTTTGTCCCCTATTTGTTATTGTTTCCACGTCTGAAAAAAGAAACGGCTTGGATAATCGACTAAGCAGTTACCTGGTTTCATGGGATTTGAGTCTGCTTCCTTGTAATTCATTGGCAAAACTCTAGCTGACTTAAAAAATAGTAACCTCTTCATGTGCCTCTACATGTTCTACTAAAATAAAGCAGGGCCCCCTCCTATGTTACTCTTCAGGTGAGGAAGACTGCACCTGAGAAAGCAGATCTGGTCTTGCTCAGTTCCTAAGAGGACATAATCCGGACAATTTTTCTAGTTCCTTATAATAAATCCAGTTAAATAAATATGATCACAAACAGCACTATATGCTATGAATCATCAGCTCAAGAAGCAGAAACATCAATGTCAGAATAGGCTATGTATGGCAAATCAGAACTCAAATGCACTTTACATTCCTACTGACAGCTCCTGTAATGAGCGCACAGTACTAAATAAAAAGCACATCCTGTTTAAACAAAGATCAGAGTGTCAGTTTTATCTCTGCATTCTCTCATGTTTGTTGTTTGGCATCAGAAACTAATATCAAAACAAGTATCTTATAAATACCGGTTTAATAGAAGGTTTTCACACAGCGCATGATGGGTTTGCTCTAGTCTACCAAGAACATTTATGTGTCTTTAAAATAGACGTTTTTCTTCATGTGAGCTCGGACAGGTATTTTCAGTGGTCATTTTGCTTTAAATTAAGCCAAAGGAGAGCAAAGAGAAAAAAGAAAGAGGGAGTAACATATGTTCAGAAGGAAAGAGAAATTTTAAGATTCTTCTGTCTCAGATAGCCTGAGACAATGAAATTAACTGGAAGAGCAAAGCCAAAACTGTTTAAATATACCATTAGAATGCCATGACTAATAATTAACATCAGTCAATTTATGTATGTATCATACATGGCATAGCCATTACATTTAACAATTTCCAAAAAAATCTGTAAAAAAAAAATTTAAAAACCCTATTTGTATAGTACACTGCCAGACAATTTACAGTGCCTGGCATCAAGAAACAGTTTATTATGTACGAGTACAACACAGATTACCATCATATAATGACTCCTTAACTACTCTTCTCAAAAGAGATAGCCTTTTCATGGTAGTCAAATTTTGGACATGCACATTTAAGATGCAGTCTTGTATTATTATTTTATCTACTGCTATTCTTTTGAATGATTGAGAGTTTACCTCATCAGAAGCCAACCACAAAGTTTAATAATCTTGTCTAGTTATCAATTCATCCAGAATATCAAAAGCTCTTTTATACTATAGTCTAGATTACTCACTAAATTCATTCAGAATTAACATCTAGTTGAAATGTCTATTAATATTGTAGAGTATTGGCAGATTTCTTACTTATGACATTGGCAAGATACAGATTGTGAAAGAAGAAATCTTCAACTATTGATCTTTTCCCAAACAGAACTGAATGTTTAAAATCTGTCCAGCTTCTGTGTGCTTCCTGTCTTTATCTTTTATGTCACCCATATATATCTAGGTATATAAATGCTTTCCATATTAGCTTTGTGAAAATGCAACATCCAAAATGCAGCTCTTAAGAAAGCAACATATTAAAAGCAATGAGATCACTACCTAAACCTCCCAAATCTTTTCTCCCTGTTCCACCGCTCTGTGCATGCTGGATACCAAACATCAGTGCGACAGATTATATGAAAATCAGCATGAATTTTGAAAAACTTACTGGACTGTTTCCTCCTGGAACAAAACTTTGGAAGGTCACTGAAACCCTCTCCTGTGACAAAGGGAAGTTCTTCCACGTCCCTCACCCCTTCCTCTTGCTACGCGCGGGGAAGCCGCGGCTGCAGGGGCGCTCGGGCTCTCCTCGGGGCGCCAGTGCCGGGCGCTCGCTGGCGGCGCCGGTGACACCTGGAAGCGGCCCGCGGGGGGCGGCAGGGCCGGCGCAGCGCCCGCGGGTCCCGGCGCGCCCGCCCGCCCGCGGCAACTCTGCGAACAAAGTAACTTCCAGGCGCGCCGAGGCCGGCGGCGCGGCACGCGTGGGGCCGGCGCCTTCGCCCGCCCCCGCGCCGTGACCGCACGCACTCGCACGGCGAAGAGCCCGCAGCGGGGCCGGGGCCGGCGGAGCCGCGGTGACAGCCCTTACCTTCACACACCCCCTGCCTCCAGCCCGGCGGGCGGCAGGCGCCGGCAGAGCAGCGCCGAGGCAGAGCGCGGGGCGCTGCGAGGACCTCGGCGGCTCTTCCTCCGCCTTTCTCCAGCTCCTTGCTCCTCAGAGAAGCCCTTCCCCCCCTCCCCGCCGACCGCCTCACTCTCTAGCTTTGGGGCATTTTTTTTTTTTTAAGGAGCAAAGAGAAGCCACGGGGAGGCTTGGTTGGGAGAAGCAAAACCCTGACGCGCTTGGGGGTGGGTAGTGGGGGGGGGCGACGGGGGGGTTTCAGACCCTCGCACGGCAGCACACGCAGCCCCATCCCCCCCCGGCTCCTTAGTCCCCAGCCGCAAAGGCAGCGCGGAGGCTTGAACCTAGCTGCCTTGAGCCGATCCGGCAGCAGGGACCGGGCCCTGCGCACAATCCCCCCGCCCGGGGCCGGGGGCAGACCCCACGGCGGGGGCCGCGAGGGTCGCTCCCCCGCTCCCCATCCCCGCGAGGGGCAGGGGGCGCTGAGGGGGGGCAAAATACTCACCCTGCCTGCCGGGGCTGCTTTGAAGACGCAGGATTTTGTGCGAGCGATCGCCTCCTTCTCCGGGAGCCCAGCCTCCCCTCCCCCGCCTCCCCTCCCCCGCCTCCCCCAC
>NW_020449008.1:597913-618257 GCF_003343035.1 Apteryx rowi | reverse complement strand
AGGCTGCGCCCCCGTCCCTGCGCCCGCGGGCCGCCGGCGGGACCGCCCCGGGCAGAGTTGAGCCAGGGCCCTGAGGAGGGGGGCGAGCTCGGGGGAGCCCGCCGGCCTCTCCGGGGGGCTGCGCGACGGCGGGGGGGGGTGTCCCGGGCCGCCGGGCCCCGTGGCCCTCCTCCTCCTCCCGTCAGGGCGGGGGGAAGTTTGTCGCGCCGACCGTTAGGCGGGAGAGTGGCCGTTAGGCGGGGGAGCGGCCGCTAGGCGCGAGGGCGCTCGGGCGGGGCGCGCCGGCCGGCGCCGCTGTCCCCACGCCGGGAGCCGGGAGCCCGACGGGGGCCGCAGCTTCTCCCCTCCAGGCGCTGCCCCGCTGCCGAAGTGGCTGCGGTGGCCGTGGCGGGCTCGGGGTGCCGGCGGGCAGGCGGATGCGGCCAAAGGTGCTCACAGGGCACCGGGCAAGTTTGCAGGTGGCGGCGGAGGGGAAGTCCCCTTTCCTGCCAGGCTCTGCTATATTTCTCAAAGGTACTGAGCATGCACAGCTTCTGTTCGCTTCAAAAATCAGGCCGTGAAAGAATCATAAATATATAATATTATACTCCTATGGTATTATGAGTGGAGAGCAGGAGAGTTAAATGCATACATTGAGGAGAGGCAAATTACACAGAAAGGGCCTTACTGCGCAATTGTCAAGCGATTCTAAAATGAAATATTTTAAAATCCTTCCCAGAATAAATTTAATTCCTACACGCGTGTTCCAGTATCGCCTACTAGGCAAGGAAGTCTGTTGGATATCTAGCAACAATTAGCAGACTTAGGGCCGCCTTTAGTGCACATAGTGATTTTACCACTGATAAAACAGTCTTTTTTTAAAATGCTGAGCTGGAAAATAAAAAATCCATGCTATAAAAGAGCACTGACGTTTGAGCATTTCTTTTATGACAGAATGAAATAAAGGACATTTTCTGGAGAAAATAAAAGAATGCATCTCACACCAGCCCAGCAGATCAAAGCAAAGGCCAAACTTGAACTCGGGCCTCCACGTATGGGGTGAGTATCTCAGCTACCCACTGAGCTCTTATCGGCTCTGTGTGCAGATGGAGATGGGGTTTGGCTGTGTGTAAGCAACTGAAAACTGGACCTGAGAACTCACCCATACAGTTTCTATTACTGGGAAAACATGTATTTATCTTGAAAGTTTGCATTTTGACATGTCAGCATTTTTACAACAATATAAATATGCTTGAAAATTTTTTGATCAGCCTAATGGTTAGGACCTATTAGAAGCTGCAGAGCATATTCACAATCAATTCACTTATTCAAATGCCTGAATACAAGCTTAAAAATGTAATTACAGGCACCCTTTTTTGGAAATCTTGAGGCTGTATAGTTTCCCCACGGGAAATCTGAGTAATAAATTCCTACAAAAAAAAAGGAAATCTGCTAAGTACCATTCTTATTTATTATTGTCTTTAATATTAAAAATTGGTGATGAAACATTCCAAATATGGTAAGAGTGGTTTCATGTAAATCCTTCATTTTAATTATGGTTTAAAAAAACAAGCAGAAAAATCTTGATCTTAGTAATTTATTTATTTTTTTACTTTTTTTTTACTTGTCTTTCCAAAGAGAAACTGATTTTCATTTTTTGTTTAACATGTAAACCTAAATTTGCAACTGATTAGTATTGCTAAATCTGGCTCTTTAGATACTCTGTTCCAACAAAGAGATGACATTATACCTATACACATTTAATTATTTAGCTCTAAAAGTTTTTATTCAGAATATTAATTTCTTACTCTTTGTTATGTTACAAAATAATGAATACTTTACATTTTTAGTTTTTTACTTATGTTGTATGTCAAGCTCTATTTGTATGAAAACTGTCATTCAATTAAAATTTACATAGCATCATTTTAAATTGTTCATTAATTAAGACCTTAGACTACCTTAAATGTCCTTGATGCATTTCAAAAGCATGTTTGCATTTTTAAATGTTTTATGAAACAACTAAAATAATGACCTGTAGAAAGGGAATTAAATTGGCAGCTTTTAGTAACCATGTCCTTCACAGTCTCAGAGAAAGATCTTATCTTCTCAGATTTAGTTGTAGATTGAAGGAGGAGAATAGGCAATCTTGTTTTTTCAACTTTTAAGTTGATTTTTCAGCTTTGAGTTAAATAGTATTAACTGAACTCCTTGAATGAATTGAAACAAGGAAAATATTCACCCTGTCTGCAGGAGAAGCTGCAGCTCTCAAAAATTGTTTTCCTGCACCATTTGCATCCTGTTCCATCTGCTTAGCCAGTGACTTCAGTCAATTCAGTGGCATCACCATCTTCAAAACTTTAGCAGCAAGCATCTATGCTGTATTAAATTACTTCAGTGTACATGACAGCAAGGATTAAACCTAAGTTAGCTGTAATTTCAAATATAATTTGAATAGATGTAGGTAAAATAACAAAAATACTATTTGATTTTTTAATAATGATTTTTTTGGAAATATGGTGGAATAATACATTTTCCAGTTAGTCAGAACTTGTAATGGAATTTTGATCCAGCTCATGGGATAATGAAGCAAAAAACCCCTAACTAGTTGCCCTTGATTGTACAAAGGGATGGTTACTGGAAGGTGGAAGCGCTTTTATGTCCTATTTTCGAATGATCACATTTGACAACAGAAAGTGTTGTATGTGAACCTTCACTTATGTAGCAAATGACAAAAATGAATTTCAAGTAATAGGGGAGGAAATGATCCGCTTATCTAAAGTGAAAGATAGTTGGGAAAATGAAGTTCAGGAGATCACTGAGGAAGGCAGAAAGGGACAGTAGAGAAAAGAGAATCCCATATAACAGCACATCACTTTATTTCTGCTCTTTTTTAATTTCATTTGGCTTTTTGGTGGCTGAGAATTATTTATGTAAAATTTATTTTAAATCTGTGCTTTAAAACCATGCATTAAGTGAACAGATCTAATCTGCTCTAGGATTTTTTATGAATCTCAGGCAGTTTGATTTTTATTGATAAGGGTTCATGTGGACTTCTGTCAGCACAGTGTCACCGCAGAAGAGGAACAGTAGACCACCACTGACTGACAGCCTGTAGCTCTGAAATCTGCAACCCATCCTCTCTTATGTTATCCAGTTCCCATCCTCTGTGCTTCTTTGACATGTCAGACTTCCTGTGCATTCACTGCAGAGCTAGTCCATTCACACGCACTAAATCAATACTTCCTAGACTTGTCTGACTTACTGCTCATACACAGAATGATACTTCCCTAAAGGGTCAAATTTAATGCACATGTGCAAGTACAGCTGAGCTATACATTCAGGGTGGTCTTAGCCAAGACTCCTGAATATATAGCATGCAAGTCAGCATTTGTGTACCTGAGCTAGATACATTACTGCACGTCCATGAAAACTGGACAAATACAGAAAAACATCGAGTTGTGCCTGGGCATAATCACCACATGGAGAAAAGGACATATACAGGAAGCCTTGTCTACAAAGTAGCCTTACCTCTTCATTGTCCAGCAGTGATGAGRCAACCTATTATTTGGGCAGTGGAACTTTGTTGCTAACACAAAAAATGTGTTATGGGGTTTTTACCCTGACTTTTTCATCTTTTCCACAGAAATTTAAAACTGGATCTGATATGTAACTATAATATTCCATTGTCATTTCTTTAGTGGAGGGAAGTCTTTAACATGCATTATATTTTTAATCTAATAAATATATAGCTAATTCTTAGCACTAAATATATCAGTCAAATCATTCTTACTCATAAGTATTTTTCCATTAAATCTCAGTGATCTTCTTTCAACTGTGGTGAGATGTTCCCTTCAACTCATCTTAAAATGTGGAACTGCAGTACATTGCCTGTGAGAAAAAAGCCCAAAGCCACATAGTGATGTATCAGTTCAACAGTGCGAAAGAGAAATTCCCTGTTCACAGTCCTGCACAGTCAACATTACCTGCTGGTAAGCTTTAAATTGCCTCAGTTGCTTAACATCATGATTAAAAGGCATTTGTTTTTTTCTTGTGTTATGCTGTGTTCAACAGAAGAGACCAAAAAACTCACATTTGCTCACATACTGAACAAACAATTGTACATTGTCCAATTACAGGCTTTTCTTATTTTTAAAACTATAGTATAGTAACACGATAGGTAGCATAGAGCCTTTTAACTTGCCCATCACAAGCAAAATGAAAGGTATAAGTCTGGAATACTGAAGAGTAATTATGTGAAGTGTGAAATTGAGTAGGTATATCCAGCAGCTACAGAAAAATGACAGCACAAAACCTCAGAGAAGTCAGCATTGTTTCATACCAGAGATGCCAAAAATGGGTTTGGAATTATATTCAGGTTTTAATTAAGACAAATGAAAAATGTCACAAATCATCCATTGTACAGGTTACAGCAAAACCAAATAACTCCTGTAGAATTTGTTCTCCTTCTTAAATACTGAAGTAGTTCCCAGTTTTATTTTACTGGAGTTCTTGAAGATTACTACTGTGTTGAAGGCTGGAGTATTACAAACACATCTAAGCCTGAATAGCAGTTCCCTATGTTACTAATAATAAGATGAAATAAATGTGCATTCTCCTGTATTAAAAAGAGAAAATTAAGTAGAGTGAATACAAAGAAGAAAACAAAAAGCATTTATATTTTGAAAGATCWGGAGTGATATATTTGGAATGGCTCTAACGGTTAGTTTCTTTTCAGTGCTAATAAATTAAAAAATGTAACTGAGATGCCATCTATAGTGATGAAAGGTGTTTTTTCTACCAGTGATACATATTCTTCAGCTACGGGGAAAAAGTCCATTTCCAAATCACTTTTAGCAACAATCAAGTAGACATATTTGTGCTCCTATTTTAGGAACATAGATCCCTTTTATAGACATTAAACACAGTTTACTAGTGGAATTTTTCTTTTRTTATAACTGTTTCATGTAGTGTCTTTCGTGTAAACATTATAAAAAGGATTTAGTGTTGGACTTAGAAGTTGGGGTTTGGATTTTTTTGCCCTTTGTTCTTGTTTAGTATTTTATTTCTTTAGATAACTCTTTTTTTCCCCCTTTCAGGAAATTTCACATAATCTTTTCCATTCGTCATCAGCCAGGTTGCTGATTACCAGAGTAACTGCCAAGCTTTCAACTCCTTGTCATCAATGGGCTGTGAATGACAGACAGCATTAATGTTGGCAAGCTCCCACTCTCCTTTTCGCCTTTCCCAAATGTAATTAAACCGCACTAATACAGCAAAAGAAAAGCTGCAGCTTTATTTTACTCACCCTAATAACATAACAATTAAATCACAGAAACATACAATGCAGTCAAATAAACCCATCGTGACAAGGAAATTCAGAGGTACGGGAAAGTGTGTATCTACCATTTAGAGAAAAACACATGAATTAAGACTCTTCCTTTCCTTTCCTAACACTACTACTACAGCTCTGTTTGACCTTCAGTAAGATGATAAGGCCAATATTTGAATAGCTGCTTTGTTGCAGCCTGATGGAGGGCCTCAAGTGCTTCCTCTTCTGCTACACCTTCAGTTTAAGCGTACAGGAAGTAATAAGCTTCTTCTTCAAATGATCTGTTATCTCCCTGGCAGGGTTTTCCAAATTTCTAGCAGACTGCAGGCTCTGTGTAACAGCCCAAAAGGATGCCTGCTCCAGGCAGTGTGATACCATCTCCTCTTCAGCCCCTGTAAGCTTGTTCCTCAAGGAGCCTTCCACGACAGCCCAGCACAGGAGTCCCCAGCAGCTGGGCCCCCTCTCCAGAGCCCTTCCCACCACCAGCCACCGCTCCAGTCAAATGGTGGCCCCTTATCTCCAGCTTCATTTAGTGTAAGCGAGGAGATGGCTGTGCTCTCCTGTAACTCCTTAGTGACAGATACAGAAAGATGCATGTACTCTGCATCAACATGAAGCAATTACATCATTTTCCTAACTTTCTTGTTACCCAAAAATGCCTGGAAGATTTCTGGAATGTCCCAGGTCATCAAATGCAGAAGATGTTCTTTCTGAAGGGGAAGATTCAGTGGGAATCCTGTTCGGCTCACCTCCTCCTCATCACCCAAATGCACAGCTGAAAAAGGAACAGAAGGGATGTGGGACATCACATCCAGTTCCGATGGCATTACACAACTCACCCACCAGAAAGAGATGGAATTATCTTCATCTTCGAGGGAGCCCTGGGCCATTGGTTTAAAGTTTGTGGGGGCTAGAGGATAAATGAGAGTCAGGAAGCGAGAGAAACGAGAGACCTCAGCTAACTTGCAGAGGACTATGGAGGCTTGTAGAGTGCACAGATACCAATGAACATTTCTGGTTAAATAAGTTATTGGTAGATCAATTTCTATATTGTCTGGACCAAGGCGAGTGGAAGGAAGCTAGAGGCCCCCAGAAGGGCACTGGAATTTACCCATGGAGCTCTGAGCTCATAAACCCATCATTTCTTGCAGCCATGCTCTGGGACGGGAAGCAAGCATGTATAAGGAGGCTGAGAACTGATTGTCATGAGCTCTGTAAACACAGCTCTCGGCTAGCATACATGCTGGAAAAGGGATTATAGTCTGTTTCATTTTCAAACTATCAGTAAAAATAATGCATTTGGTTTATGAGACAAAGTAAATTTACAGTAATGCAAAGAAATGGTTCAACTAAATGCAGACAGCAGAAAAAAAGTAAAAAGCCTTTTATACAGCTAGCCAGACTACAGCATGAAAATGTCTAGTGACAGCATGTTTCATTTCAAAAAAAAAACAAGGGACACCAGTAATTAGTGGGCAAAGCATGGAAAAACAAGGACCCATCCCAGCATATGCTTAAAACTGGGCAGTTGAGCAACACRAATGGGAGCTTGGTTATTGACCGACATGGACATAGCTTCAAACATGACAATTATTAGATCAGCCTGGCTAAGCAGACTCAAAGTGAGTCTGTTTGCTTGTGCCTTTTTTGGTGACTAATAGTCACTGTCAATTGACAGGTGGTACCTTATAAATCCAGTCTGTGGCAAATCCTCTGAAGATCTGTTTGCGTGAAGCAAGTAATTTACCAATGTGAACAAATTGTCCTGCAACAATAAATGCAGCTGAACATTATGTTAGTCTTCCAGAAGAAGAAACCTTTGGTGGAAACCAGTTTTTGGACAAAGTTTACAGGATGGTATTATGTTTTTTAGTAGATCTGAAGGAGGAGTGAATTCTTGTACATTTGATAATGTGATTAACGTGTAGTAAACAGTGAAAAGAAAAAAGTGATACTTGTAAAACTTGAGCCACTGGAGTAAAAGAAGAGTATATAGGAAAAACACTAAAGGGATGAAACTGAAGGTGAGATGGAGTTAGGGGCTTCTGTTAGATTTGTTCTGATATGGTACTACTCCTTTAAACAGGCAGCCGCAGAATGGTCCAAAAGACCTTCTGGTTAAGGGTCAAGGTTTTTTCCCTGATTCAGAAGAGACCGAGGTTGCAGTGTTCCCAGCCATCTCCAGACTGTCAGCAGGAGAACCAGCACATCAAACAGCCACCTCCTCTTTTGCCAGGAAGCAAAGAAAGAAAAGGCCACAAAGGACATAGAAAAAACATACCAGAAGAGCATAGTTGAACCGTCAGCTGTTCCTGTGCTTCAGCCATAATTCTTGTTAGAAAAAAAATAATGTCAGAATCGGTTCCTGCGTAGAAACTACCTTGAACTCTTTAAAAGGCTTTCTGTGAATGACCATGAATAGATGATTCCCCAGACCCCAGTGTGATTTTTCACACTGAATATTAAGTCAGGATTGTTAATGGAAATTGGCCCAAAAGACAAAAAAAAAAGCTTTTATTGCAGACAAGGTCTGTGGCAATTCAATATGATAGCCTTTGATTTGGTAGTGGGTAGCTATATTTGAAAGACCACCAGAGAAGGCTTTGGTCCAGGAACTCCTCCTGGCCTCTTCACTACAGCTAGATAATACCCTGGGCACATGCTAGTATCTTTGAACAAAATTAGATATATTTACAAATAGTCTGGGATCAGCTCAAGGCTGCTGGTCTACTGTACCCAAAGAAATATGAATTGTTTTGAAAAGAATGAATTTAGCTCTGGCACAGAGAACAGTGAGGAGGGAAATTCTACTCTTAAGATATTTGAACACCAGCCAGCTCCCCAGAGACTCACAGATGTGCACTTTTGTGGGACTTTAATCCTACTAGGGGAGGCTTATTTGTGTGTTTCACAATATTACATAACATTTGCTTAAAAAGGGTAGGAAAGGAATGTTATTTGAATGGTCAGTGTGTGATTTAGTATTTTCGGAGAGGAGAAGGTTCTTTTGATTTTTTCTGTGTTAACCTACCAGGATTTCAAATCTCCTTTTCTATTAGACACAGATGCTAGTGTTTATGGATTAAGTATTGATACAGGAATGTAAATGACTTGAGAGGATGACAGTTTATTAGAGTCAATAGTTAAACTCCCCTGGGAAAAATTATTGCATGCTCTGCCAGCGATTAAAACTATAGAATATTTTCACAACTATTTGTATGGAAGGAAGCTTGTGATCAGAACAGACCAGGCATCCCAGCAGTAGTTCTTCAGATTCAAAACCAGATCCAAAACCATTCAAAACTTATCCACAGATTAGAATAACTGCAGTGCTATGGTTTTGTAGTAACCCAAAAGCATGGATTCAGGCATAACATTGTTTGCTATTGATGTTTTGTCCAGATAGTTTAATTGTTGGATTGATTGCAAATGCCAGTCTACACAAGCAAGGAACAAAGAATTGATTGCTCAGGGGAATGAGCATGTTTGGAAAGAGATGGTTGTCTCCTGTCTTCCTTCAGCTTGCAAATCCAGTGGAACAGTGGCTATGGGGACTCCAGAGAAACCAACTGATTCCCACAGAGAGAACCTGATATCAGAATAGTGTGCATTTGGCGACAGCTATCCTGAAATATGATCTCTTCCTTAAAATACCCCAGTGAAAACTGTGTTCACAGTGGGAAGGTTCAGRGTTTATGGTAATACACTGATGGCAAAAAGGAGCAAATGATAAACCTTATTAGCTAGCTCTAGATCCACTGAAAAAAAAAAAAGGCTGCCAGGTAATGTCATCATTTAAAAACTGCTGGATATTTAAGGGGTTGCAAACAGTGGTATGATTTCTACTGGGTGAAGTACAAAATAGATGTRGAAAAACTGGCCAAGAAAGCTTGAGGGACAGGAGGGATCTCCTGTCTGCTGCYCTGTGCAGCAGTATTTTAGGACTATACTTACTGAACAGATCTTTCTGATATTCTTGAATAAGGACTGGTAATTGTTATTTGCTTGGTGCCTTTGAACTAGTTCACAGAATGGCCTAAAGTTTATTTGGGAAGGCATGAAGTGGGACAGACTGAGCAGAGAGAATTAATTAGATTTAGGATATGGGGGTGAGTCATACACAGGTCAGGGAAGAAATTTTGACTCAGAAGTGTTTCTGTAATTTAGTGAGACTATAGGAAATAGATTAAATATGTACCATCTCAGTGCAGCCAACTTCTGATGAGATGGTAGGGAAATTCAGAGTGGATGCTGGCAGTTCTGCAGGCTTCCTTAACAACAAAAGGCAGGAATCAGCACTTCCCATTCCTTTGGAAAACTTATAGGAGAGCAGGCCATGAAAACATGGAGTTTACCCCGCTGTTCCTCACTCCTGGTTAGGGGGCCAGAGGCTTGTCCAGATCTTCTGTCTGGAGTTCCCTTAGAGTAACTATGATGTGGGTCAGGCAGAAGTTTCAGATTTCCAGAGAAGAAACTGAAATGTCTCACACTTGCTTGGATGTATCTGAAGACAACTTCTGATAAAGAAGACTGAGCGATACTGACACCTCTAGGGTGTGACCCAGGAGCACTTCCCAGCTCTTGGATGTGGGTGCTGTCCTGGCTGTGCCAGGACAAGACCCACAGTACACCATCCCTTCTACATCCTGATTTTCATTCAAAGATTCAAGGGAAACTTGGCCACAGGGACTAGGACAGCATTGTGAGTGAAACCAGCACTGCCGGATGTGCCACAAATGACAGTTCTTTTCAGTAAAAACAGTGCCACTGAAACAAGGATGATTTTTTTTAGATACATATCAGGCCCTGTTCACTTTCACTTCATCTAAGGCAGATCCTGAGTTTGTGGAAAACTTTGGAGACTACAGTGTCCTCTCCACAGAGCAAGTCACAGATGGACTATTTGGAAGTGGGAATTTGAGAGTCCCTGCTACCGCTTTGTGAAATCAGTGCTCATTTTAGCTGCGATAATCACCAAGCAGCTGAATGGTTTGGGGAACTTCCAGTTCATGAGAATTCCTGAAAATATCTCACTTAGATTTGATTTGGACTGAAATGAAATTCTAAATGCCCCCTCAAATTTCCCATGGACCACAAATCCTACTTTTGTGTCAGACCCAGGTGGAAGCCTTAAACTGGATAAACCTTAGATAGGTCCCTACATAGAGCTGATGTGAACAAAAGCAGCAGTATCAAAGATGCAGTTTAGTTCTAAGACTGAACCCCAAATTATCTGTAATGTCCATCTAAGAGCATTTCCAGTGACAAGTTTTTTCTCTTACCCTTTTTCATCCCAAATTGGAGAGAGTATTTGTCAACCTTGAAATTGCAAAAGCTGCTTCAGTAACAAGACCCCTCCATTAGAAAACAACGTGCTGGGTGCCTCAGCCAGTAATTCCCACTCACACAATAGCCATCCTTCAGAAGCCTATTGTCAGTGATCCCTCCAAGTAGCCTGAAAGAAATCTGGGTAGAGAATGGAAAACTTGGAAGAGATGTGCAATGAGGTAAAATTGGTTTGGAGTAGCAGATGAAAATATTCTGTCAGAAAGACATGATACAGCTTGTTAAAATTAAAAATTTGTAATTAATCTTCTATGAAGACTGTTTTATTTCCTTTTGGAGGTGGGTTTAAGGTGACAACCTTTGAGGCTGAATGGCAATGATGGGCAAATTGAATTACTGAGACATGGCTATGAACTGGCTTGAATCCAATCATAATTGTTGCCTTTCACTTCTGGAAAGTCATAAGAAGCTGTAAAGCTGCCTCATTGAACTGTGCAGCAGAAGTGATGAAGACTCCAATCTAAAACTCGCCATCCAGAACCAAAGATGCAAAGGGCTGTTCAGGAATTCACACTATGTGGCCACAGAGTCTTCAGTGGGTATCTTTCTGAAGGGAGGGCAATGTATTCGTATGAAGAATACAGAAGAGAAAGCTAAGTATACAAAATGAACAAGTACTGGGAGTAAGGTCCTAACAAAAAGCCAAGGAAGAGATTTTGGGCTGAGTGCTGTGTCAGAGATGGCTGGAACTGTGAGCAGAGACACAGTCCCCTGTTATTTGAGTCCTCTTCTGTTCAGGGAGACAGGTTGGCATCAGAGAAATAGCTGACTCATCACCAATTTCTCCTCCTAACCAGAACAACCAACAAAGCCCAAATTCATGGCTCAATGGGAAAGAGGGGTTATAACACTTACGTATTACTTGCCAGAATAATTATGATGGTTTAGAAAATAGTTTTTATCCTTTATTCAGCACATGGATCCAGTTTGTCTTCTTGTCACTTGCAAATGGACAGTGGAAAAAAAAAGTACTGGCACAGGCAGAAGTGGATCCCTCACAATAAGGTCAAGGAACTGGGACAAACACAGAGGAAAGTCCAAAGTGGGACCGTTTTGTTTACACTGCCAAGAAAAAGCATGAAAGATGATACTCTTAAGCTTGGAAAATAGGAATCTTATGCCAGTGATGTTAGAATCTGAAAAATAATATGTCAAAGATGTTGGAACATTTAGAATACAATCTTTTACTGTTTCAATGTCATCAACATGTTGTTCTCACTATTTTCTATGACAAGAGAATTTATTGAACCAATTTGTCTTCAACACATGTTATGTGTACTGTATGTAGGCGGGTAAGCTAACCTTATTTATATAGTATTATGAGGGAGAATGCTAACTACACATACTTTTGCACTCACAGTCTTGAAAACTGTATTTCTTTTAACAGAAAATACCACATATCCATTTTTGGAGTTACACTCTTCTCACACCTGGTCTTGTGTTCTTTCTTAAAAAAATGGCTTCAACAGAGAGGAGATGGGGGTAATCTCATCTGGGGCATTGAAGTTAAGCTGAGAAGTGTTGGCTTGGCTTTTGTTACTTTGCTTAAATTGCTCTCAAGCCATATATTGGTCTCTCTTCCCTACAAAAATTACCTCTGAGAATGAGACCCCAAGATATCTTTCCTTGCTGACGTCAAAGCATCTGTCCCCTTTTCACTTCATGCTTACTTTAATCTTCTCACCTCCCCTTTTTTCTTTTTCTGTCCCCTTTCTTGATTTATGGGGAGAACCTCTCTTCTTTCTCTGGACTTTTTATTCACTAATGTATTTTCATCCCTCCTGCTCCCCCCCGCAGAATGTAGATAAACACTCAAACCTTTGCATTTTCCTTACCCTTAACCCTAGCCATTTAAAATCTGCTGTGTGCTCCCAAAGGTCTTAGGTCTCCAGCCTGCTCCTTCTGACTCCATTGCTTTTTTGTCCCTTTCTAGCATAACCTGTGCAATATGACATTGCACCTCTCCACCACTGCATGCAGAGCACTCACTATTGGCACTGAAGTCCAAAGGGAAGTTGGGCTTGTTTGTCTTAATTCCTAATCTTGTTGCAATCTCGAAGAGATTCCAGGTCTCCTGGAGTTGCTTCTGATTGAGGTGGTCTTCAGGGGCTTTCATACTACTCTTTTCTTGTCCTGTTCTCTACTCAGTGCTCCTCTCCATCCTTGGTGTTTTCCCTGTCCCCTTTACTTTTCCTGTATATGTGTTCCCTGTGCGTATATATAGATACAACAAAGCTCATGACTGTGTGTGTTCCTATACCTACATTCTCTGACCTTTTCCTGCAATCACTTTGAGATCAGCCGTTGTTTATTTGAAATCTCACCCTGAATATCTAAATGCCAATTAAATTTAAATATATACTCTTTACCATTTTTTTTACTTTTACATCTTCTTTTTTCCCACACAAACTTCCCTCTCTCTTCTTGAAGTTGATAATTCCTCCATTCTTATCTGTCATTTTCACTCACTCACTCACTCACTCACTTTTTGTAGGCTTTTTAAATAGCATTGACTTTTCTACTCTTTAAATGGTTACCCTATGCAACTAAAGTCTCTTAACAGCCCTTCCCCTCTAGTGAAGGTGAGTTTAGTAGTATTTCTGGATGATTAGTGAATCTTTATGGTAAGCAAATTCCTGTGTCAGAGAGGAATGCTCTGTGTCTGACTTTCTCCCTGTCAAGCAGAGGTGATGTAGCTGCTTTGGCTAATCGTATGAAAGATATTATTACAGGCAGAGATAGGATAACAAACAAACAGGAGCCAGACTAGTTCGAGGGGCTCACAACTTCAGAACCATAGCATGACTTTTCACTCCTCCTCACTCTGCTTAATATTTCTTCAAAAGATGACATTGTTTTCTTCTATTTTGCCAAATTASTGGTCCTCACCATATGATAAGGTGTCAATCTATTCTTCTTTGACTTTACAACTTGTACCTCACTTATCCTAACCAGTCCAGAAGAGAGCACGGATCCTTGCGTGCTGGTCTTGTAGTCCAGCCTCTTTTCCTCCCCCGCACTGTAAATCACTGCATTGGCTTCTCACCTCATTTGACACCAAACAGGGGTTCCTTACTGTTACCTTTCACTCTGTAGCTCTGTGTCTGCTGACATGATTTGTCAGCTTGACCCGAGCAAACACCCTACTTTTACAAACAGGTATGGACCATCTTCCTTCCCTGCTATCTTTCCCTTAACCAAACCCACGTGCCTAGAGGATTGTGCTGGATGTTGTGCCCTGCTGCCCACTTATCATCAGATCCTTCCTCAGTCACACTCCAGTATCTTCCCCATTCTTCTGAACTTTGCTGTTAACAACGTTAAATATTCAGAAGCAACAATCCATTCCTTAAATATCAAAACTAAAGTGCTCTGGTGCTCTATGGAGATATACATCTCATCTTTGATTGACTTTGGTGTCTAAGGAAGAGTGATCTCTGACTGAAACCTTTTTCTTGGTTGAGATATTTCCATGGTCACTCTCCCACGTGGATACTCTGATGTCTAAAAAGATCTTAATCTAAACGACAGTCTTCCTCAGCAGAGGTAATTGTAGGGTTTCAGGTCACTTGTATTCATCAGTGTAGGAATTCGGTTATCTTTGGGACTCTTGCTGTTTGACAAATTTTGTTAAAAGTTGTTAATGACTTGCCAAAGTATTCTGGGAGGGACACGCTTGCATGCCCACACAGTGAATATGATTCCATGAGGAAAAAAACTAGAAAGAAACTTCTGATATTTGTATGTACAATATTAATCTCAAGCTCTTTTATAGCTGTAGACCTTGTTGTTTATCTTCTCTCACCATTTTACCCTGTCATTCCTGGTCATGTTGCCTCACCTACTACACCTCTTCTAGGTATAATACATCCTTACATAAGCACTCCCTTGACTACATTTTCATGGATATAAGCTTGTATGTGGCATCAGATGTTTGCCTGTATTGCTGTTGTTGTTCAGATCATCACCTGCCAAAATAGAAATGCAAAGAAAACAGTGTATGTATCCTTTAAGCATAAAAAACTGTGTATGCAGACTGCTTTCAAGCAGTTTTACTAGTCTGTAGAYTTGAGGGCTTTGTAACTTTGTACGAAGCAATGGAAAAAATAGTTCTGTACCACTGTACATACAGGCAGAAGTTTGATATTCTTTTCTTAGCTTTATTGTTTTTGTTGAAAGAACAAAGGACTCTGGTGGCAGAGGTCACATCTGTGTCTGCATTTTGTACAGTGGCAAGCACTCAACACATAGTCATTGATACACAGGCAGGACAATTTGCAAATAGGGGTCATGTCTAAACACAGAATTTGGGCACTCTTATTAAGGTTCTCCAGGGTTCACACGGTTTGAATCAATTTGGCAATAATGTCGGGCACTTTATGAAAGCAAGACTAAACAAAGAGAGAATAGAAAAAAAGCAAATGAGACTCACTTGAGACATGGAAATTTGGATATTATTCAAACCACAAAGCAAAGAGGGTACAGGGCAGTACAACTGGTAGCTGTTGAAATAGATCTGGAAGTTAGAAGAATCTCCACTGTATTTCACTGGTGGAAATCCTTTCAAAGGGAAGAACTCAGGGCCCTGCAACTTTCCAAAACTGTATCAGGTAAAAAGATTTGAGTGATTTCTCTAAAGTGGATGAAATGATAGCCGCATAAAAAACATCTTTCCAATATCCAATTGTTTTGGGCTTTAGCTGAAGTCTAACTACACGAGAATGCATGACTAGTAATAGGATACAGCATAAAATGTAACAGAGGTCTGTGCACATACTGTAACCTTCATGTTGTTTGGATTTTGCTGGGAATGTAATGAATTGCAGAACTAGCTCTGTCTAAATATGGACAATATAGAAGCGAGTATTTAAACACAGGGTTAAAGAAGAAAACGAGAAGATGGAGCTACAGTGTCTATATAAGCTCCATAGGGCAGGGTCTGTTTCTTCATCAGTATTTGTACCATGCCCAGATTAATAGAAAGACCCTGATTATGGATCAGCAGGAACTAAAATTAGAAGATAAACAAATCTTAAAATAACACAAATCACAGAGCAATAGCATCTGATAGAAAATGTCATTAAACATGCTGCATACATACTACATATTAAAATTAAGTCTGCTAAAGGGATGCTTAGTCAGAAGATTTTACAAAGTTGGAGGGTTTTGTATACAAAATTCATATTAAACTCTGCATGTATATTAGGCGATAATTTACAGTTCGCTTAATTTGTTTGTTTATATTTTTCCTAATTACTATCCTTAATTTTGTTTCATTACTTCCCACAATGTTAAACCACAGAAAAGAACATCTACAAAGTGAATAGTACTTATCACTACTCAAATTAAAGTATAACAAAAACTAAACCTGTGAATTCTGAAACTGTGCTGAGGCATCTGTGCTGTAGCAAGGTCACAGCAGAAGGCTGCAAGTGAGGACTCCTGGGCTGTAGTCCCAGCTCTACCAATAAGTGATTCGCTTTCAGAAGCATCCAGCTTTCACTGAAGGTAATGTTAAAACATGCATTGAGTTTAGTGACTCGTTTCAAGTCACGTACTCTTTTTATGCCTTGATTTACTTCAGCAAAAAAGGAACAGAATGGAGAATAAAACTGAGTGAACTTTTTTTCCCACAAAAACATTTTTTAGGGGGAGCAGGAAAAAGAAGGGGAATAAACAAAGGGCTGGAACAGACAAAAATGTACCTAAATAGGTGAGAAATTCAGTGAATGATTTGGGTTGGAACAGAAAGGGCTTCTTAGAAATGTTCAGATGTTTCTTAAACTTTCTGTCTAGTACCTAAGGTACTTACGGGGCAGACCTGAGTTCACACCTCTGATGCTTGGCTCTTAGGAAGTCACTGGATCCTGCACTTCCCAGGAAAAGCCCTAACTACTACAAAGAAGAGCATTGTCTGAAACAGAGAGAAAGGGGATTTGAAAGTGGGTCTTATTTTTTATTTTTCTCCATAACTCTCCTAACTACTGAACTACACACAGACATGCAATAACCTCCAGTTTATTTGAACAAGATTGCTTATGAATCTGGCCATTTCTTTCCAAATTTTCATTTTTTTCAGAAAAGCTCAGAAATAAAACATTTCAGGTCAAACAAAACATTTCCATTTCACTTGAAAAGGAATGTTTCCCATTCCCTAAAACCTGAAGTGTTATTGTGGGTCACACCAAAACCAAAAAGTACATTAGATTCAGCTACCAAAATCATTTATTCACACAGCTCCATGGCAGGGTGTTTTTAATGGCAAATTAACAACCGTAGAATGCTTTGGGACCTTTGGATGAAAGAGACTATAGAACTAGAAGGGATTATTAGGTATATTTAATATGCCTTTAGTAACACGATGGAGGAAATAATCAGTATTAAACATACATGAAATATTTTTGGAATGTTTAGTCTGTTGGAAAGGAATGAATGGTTTATGTTATTAGCTGGGAAGTGAAGTATATATAATCCACTGTGTGTGGTTGTCATCAAAGCTCTAACAGGAATGCAAAACTAAATGTGCTATTTTTACTTTTCCTTTTTTTCCCCCCTCTGTTTGTGGTTTTGGAAGAACAAAAAGAGACCTGGATAAAATGCAAAAGATTGGTTTGCATTTGTCATGACTCTGTTTGAGTGACAGTCTTTAGTGTCAGGGCAGAATAAGCTTATTATTTATTACTTGCATTACTGTGGAGCATAGAAGCCCATGCTGATATTAAAACTCCACCATCCTAGGCAGTGTGTATTCATGGGGAGGAACAGTCTCTGCTCCCAAAGAGTTTATGATAAAACAGTTATGGCAAATGATGAGAAGTTAACAGAGTCACAGAGGTGTTTTGCTGTTGATCTAACTTACCTGGAACACAATAAAGCCAGGATTTGGGTTCAGGTCTGCTGTCTCCCCTGCTCCTCATTCTCTTGAAACATATTGCCTTCCTCTGGAATTACTGCCCCAAAAACTCATGGTCTCAGTGAAAGTATAATCTTTTATGTCCACATATTTCAGCAGAGACAGTAGTTGAGTTTGATACATGATTCACTAGAAGGTGCACATAGAGACACCTTTGTTCTTTTAACTTTATTGTGACAGAATTTTAAAAATATACATATTCTTTTTATGTCCCAAATATGACCTGGCAAGAAAATTCATTTAAAGAAGCTGGTGATAATGCCAAACAAGAGATTAATCAGTCTTAAATCCATACCATTTGTAAAAGAAAATGGGATAGTACAAGCCTAATCTTATTTTATTTCAGTATTTTAACAACAGATGCAATACTGCCTTTGTTATTATCCTTTATTCTTCAGACAGTGTTCCCCCTCCTAATTATTACTTGTCTTCTTTAGTAAGATTGAGAAATGGCATTCTTTGAGCTCAGGTAAATATCAAAGCAATCTTACTTGTAATGGCAGGGCTGCTTTCAATGGGGAGTGAAGTGTAGTGAACTAAAAAAGGAATTTAATACTCTTTCCAAATTAAATAACATGAATTTCTTCTGAACACAGGTCCCTAGCCCCACTTGAAAACAATGGTGCTTATAAAAACCTGCAAAGTTTGAGGGCCATTTTGGAAATCGCAGCCAAGAAGCAAAAGACATTAGGGCCGCGTCCTTCAGGACAGTGCAAAGTAAGTGAGTTTGGTGAGAACCAAAGCTGGCCATGGTACCCCCACAGGGGCTTTGTCCAGCTGCCAGCCCAGGGCACCCCGTGTAGGGACTCAGTCTGCAAGCAGCAGAAACACACACCAGCTCCTGGCAGAGATCACCAGTGTTGTGGGGGAACGCAGCCCCGCATCTGTCTTGTCCACCTTGGTTTTTGCCCCTGCCACCACTGGTGTGAGGGGCATTAGGGCCGCAGCTTTTGCCGCAGTTCCCCACCATCTGTGCATCCCTTCGCAAGGGCTGCTAGCTCTTGTAATTCATCACAACATGCAGCATTTTTCTTGGAGCCTCAGTTCCTGGAATCATGATTATACCCCTCAAAAACGGCTGGTTTTCAGCTTTTGTGATTGCAGAGAAGAGTTTGAATATGTAAATTCTAAAGGCTCAAAAATCAAAGGCAAGTTTAAAAAAAGGCTTGTTTCTTTAGTATCTCCCTTTAAGCAGGTCTCATTCTTTTGTTTTTAGGTATGTGTTTATTTAGCAGGAATAAGGGAAGATAAGAAAGTCATTCAACTCATTGGTTTAAACCTCTTGGAGAATTCTTTCAGATTTTGCTGAAAAATCAGTGTTTTGAATGATTTTTCTGCCAACATTTTTCTCTTTGAAACATCATTTTTAATTTCAGGAAAGGTTCTGAACAAAAAAATCTAACCAGTTCTATATAGAATTTAGTGATTATTCTTTGTAGAGCAGCTTGAAGTCATTAAAAGTAGCAGTGCTTAAAGCAATTTTGGGTATAGGCATGCTTTGCTGTGCTTGGATGGAAGCACAGGCTTATTCTAACAGAGGGGTGAAGTGGGAGCCACGATCTTTTTATCCTCCAGTCTAAACTAAACTCCATGTACTCTAAGCTACTCTGAACACATCTATGCATGTAGATGTATAAACCTATAGATGGAAACACATACAATTAAAATGGGGAGAGCATGGAAGCCTATATTCCACCACTCTGTTCAGAGTAACCATTTTCATAATTAATGCCTTATTTAGGTAGAAAGAAACTGACTTTTAGATGTGTCAGGAAATATAGGAACACACTCTGAAACTGAGAATTTTGCAGACTATCACAGATACAGCAGAACTGACAGAGCTGGCCAGGAATTTGCCATTTAAGAACTACTTCAAAAATCTAATTTTGTTAATTAAATTCAAATCAATTTTGTTTAAATCAATACTTAACGAGTGAAATGAACTTTCTCACTTTGGGAAAAACTCAAAGATCTGCTTCACGGGTTTATTTGATGAGCCTTTCCATTTTTCTATGTATTATTCTTATGATATTTCAAAACAAGTCAGGAGTACTCATGGAAATCCTTTTTTTTTAGACTGAAGTGTCAAAATGTCATTTTTTTTCATTAAAATATAAACAAAAGCTGTTTCAGTCAGAATTCAGAGAGAGCTGCTCTTAATTATTTTTAAAGTAAAACAGAATTTCATCTCCTGTGCCACGGTGACATCTCAGTAAGTGTTCATATTATATGGTCTTGCTTGTACCAGGGATTAAGGTGAAAATAGGAAAAATAGGTAAATAAAATGAGCAGTGTTCAGTTAACACGTTTCCCCCCCAATTCTGTATTTTTGAATATAGAACCGTCAAGATACTTAATCGGAGGAGGGGGGACTGAAATGGTATTTCCTGGGAGGTCTTGAAAATATTTATTTTCTGTTCTGACCCATAATGAAAAAAAATGACAAAAATTCTGTGAAAAGTGAAGCACGAACTTGAATCCGCCTCCGTGACTAATGATACTGCCTATGAAAACACAGAGCTCACGCAGCGTCGCGTCCCTTCCCCTCGCCCCACGGGAGTCACGACAACCCTCAACAGGAAAACCAAAGCGCCGTCGCCGCTTTGTCACCCTCCCCGGCTCCGAGACGGCGCGGGCGGCCACCAAACCGCCACTTCACGCGCCCGAGCGCTGCCCAGCGACAACGGCCACAAATAGCTAACGGACGCACGGACGAACCCGCCGGTCTGTCTCAGCCCACCCCCCGCTCAGCGCCGCGCGCGGCTCAGCTCCCCCGC
>NW_020449008.1:559854-597788 GCF_003343035.1 Apteryx rowi | reverse complement strand
GGGGGTGAGCGGGCCCTGCGAGCCGACCCGCGCGGCCCGCCGCAGGGCAACGGCACCCTAAAGGCCTGCATGCGCCGCGGGGAGGGTGATTCGGGGGAAAGGAGGCTTACTGCTGCTCCTCTGTTGGTGGCGAAGGTGGCCGGCGCTTGGCTGATGAAAGCCTTTCCGCGTGTCTGTCGGAAGCACCGAAGAAGGCCGGCCAGGCCTGCTATCAAAAGTCTCTGCTATCAAAACAAACCGGCAGTCTAAACGCGGTGGCAGCCAAGGCCGTGCTGTGTCGGTTGGCCCCCGCCCGCGCAAGCAGTTTGTGGGGAGAGCTGTGCCCAGGCTCCCCCCAGTTTGGGGTTGTCCTGCCTGGGGCGCACGGCTGGGGACAGGCAGGGCCCGCAGGCCGGGCACAGGCACCCCTCCTGGGAGCTGGGGCTATGGCACGGGCAGAAAACACGGTTTTATTTAGGCAGAACCCAGCAGGTTTCACTCATCTGTGCAAATGTTTTCTTTGTTTTCAGGGTACTTTGGTTCTTCACTCCTGCTTTTCCCCTCCCTAAACCGACTGCAAGTCTCAGGTTCACCCAGACCCCAACATCTCAAAGCACAAGTTGGTCAGAACAGCTGAGTTTCGCACCGCTCTGCTGTAAAGCCATAAATCTCCTCCTGGCTTCACTTGAGAGGTTCGCAGCCCTTCAGGGAAACGTGTTTCTGAGCCTGGTGCCCTGTGAATTTCGCCAGGTGAGGTGTTTTGTTGGATTTTTTCTCTGCAGGGCTTTAGTTCTTAATCCCCTGCTTACTATAACCAGCTCCAAAGTACCTGATTATCTGAGTACTGGTTAGCCAAAGATCTGCTGGAGCAGAAGTGTTCCCTGGGTAGATCACACACATAGGTGAAGAAAGCAACCGAGCCATTTGCTTCCCCTCTTCCAAAAGACAGGAAAGGGGAGAAATGAGCATTGTCATACATAGAAAGGCTGCAGCACAAATACATTGCTTCCTTTTCCTTTTCAGCTGACTGGAATAACTGGCTGTCTCAGAGAGCTTCTCAATCATCAATATCTAGCCAGCCATTTGCCTAAACTATGGGTCCTCTGCCCAGTTTTTAGAACTAGGATCCAAAGGCTGTCCTAGATGGAAATGGGGCCTTATGAAAACAGACCTGTAGTTTAACTCCCTCCTTCCAAAGATATGGCTTATCTACACAAGAACTTATATTGAGAGAAGGTCCTCATCAATAAGTCTGATGCTTTTCTGGACAGTAAGAGAAGCAGAGAATACTTAAAGAAACTATCAGTGTCCCTGTTAATGCAGCCCACTTTAAAATGTCACTGGGTCACTGGTTAGACCATGGTCTTCTGGTAAGGAAGCAACTAGATTTAAGAAAGCCCACAGTTCCCATGGTTCACTGTTAGCCCCATGTCAATAAGCAAACTAACCAAGGCAGTTGTCAGCTGCTTGTATCCTGGATCCCTCTCATCTGGATGTAATATGGCAACAATACTTGCTCCACTGGTTGACCACAAACAAAAGAAATAGATGTATCCACAGGATACACAGGAAGAAAAACAACAGGAACATTTGGTCCAATTAAAAATAATCATATTCTTTTATTTGGTGAACAGGGCAGAATTCCTGCTATTTAAGACTTTCCCATTCTTTTTCCTTACACACAGGTGAAGAGTGCATAAACAAGAAAAATCACCAAAAAACATTTTTCTTCAGACATTATCTTTTTCCTTTGGAAAGGGGATTTACCTTCCTTGTTTTATTTGAAATATGAGAGAAAGGTTATGTTCCAATTCTGACTACTACTTTTTTCATGGAGAAAGGGGGAGAAGGAAGTAAAGGAGAGGGCTTTTTACTTTTGCTTTATTTTGTTACTTTCGCCTTTTTCTTCCATGGAAGAAGAAGAAGGAAAATGGTGTCAGAACATTTCTTCCCACACTATCTCAAGTTCTACGCCCTTTTCTTTGAGGAGGGGTTTAGAAAGTGTAAAAATGAATAAATCCTGTCCAAAAATCCAGAATATTTTTTTTTCAAAATGTTTCTTCCTGTAAGAAAGGCAGATGTAAGATACCAAATAACATTTAAAGTGTTTGCTCTCCTTTCAAAAATAGTACTAAGAATGATAGTAGTGTTTTTCTTAGCTTTTCAGATAACTTTCCCCTCCCCTGAAGTGTCTGTTATTTTATGGATGTTGTTTCATTTTTTTGGCTAAAATCTGCAAACTGAAAATTTCTTTCAAGGTTTCAACAAAAGCGGAAAAAATTGTTGAGAAATTTCACAGAAAAAAATCCTGCCAACCAGCTTCCATAGTTAAATGGAGTGAAAGTAGTACCATTCCTGGGGCTTCTGTCTGCTGCTTTACTGACATCTGGTCTGAATGAGTAAATTCCCATAATCAGCGCGTAGAGTGTAAATCAGGTGAGCTCCCATGTCCTACATACTGTTTCTGTAATTAAGAACTAAACAGGACTTTGAAGAAAGTGTTTGGTCACTAGGTAAAGCCTTGGTTCTAGGACTGCCCAGGCCAGCCCTGGACATGTGGCCTTCTTAGACAGAGCAAGTAGCTCCTTGTGAGAATGTGTCACCTTCACAGGAATAAGAAGAGATCAGGGAAGAGGAGAAGTAAAGCAGGAATTAATGTTCACCCATCAGCATGGTCAGAGATGTGACAAAGAGCCAAGTATAGTTTGACTGAAGTAAAGTTACCTCTTTGTGCCTCTGCTCCAGAAAGGCAATCTTGTATTATTAAGAGTTGATCATTTTTTTCAGCCTGCTGCAGCACTTAATGCTAATAAAACAAGAGATTGTGAAATAGTTGAAGATGAAGCTAATTCTGCAGGTGGATTGTTCTGGTGCATCCTGCATCTCTGCCATGCCATATTCCTGTTCAGCTCAGAGCTGTCCTGGAAATCCTCATTTGCAGAGAGTTCTAATTTCTCCATCCTGAGAGCTTCATGTTCTTCCTGGGCTCTTTCCCCCAGTCCTATCCCTCTCCGTCACAACAGAGAATTGAGACCTTCTGAATTTTTCTTTCCTGCTGCAACCCTTTCTTCCCTCTAATTCCTGTTAGTCATCTAGGATAAAGCATGTCTCTCACTAATCTGTGTCCTCAGTCAATGGAAGTACAAGAAGGTAATCACTGGAGAAAAGTTAATTTAGTTTTAAGTTGTAAATAACTTTCCCTTTGCTGCTCTTCCTTCTCTGTAGCAGGGAAGTGCTCAACTCTGTGCATGGTTATGCTCAGGGTTTCCTCATTGTGTTTGATGATGGTTCTTTTGACAGTGATGTCAAGCTGGGTGATGTCATGCTCTGTTATTAATCTGTGAACCAGAGCGTGCCCTTGTATGTTTAAAGACATATGAGGAAGACCTGGAAAAGATTTCTACTGTCACTAGTGGAAATCACAATTCCTATTGATATTTTATTAATTGTTGCAGAAAAAGCATTAGGGCCTTCTCCAGTTTTGATRGCTTCACAGGAATCTGTTGGAAGACTTGAATGCAAGGTAGTGATCTCATAACCTGCACTGCCCTTGGCCTGGGGCTGGACACCAGACAGCATAACTCTCCATTGGATCAGCAGTCTTGTGAACTTACCATATCTATGCTTGTCGTTGCTCTACAAAAATCTACTACAGTTATAGGTATGCTGTCCTGCCTGTTTTGTGAGTCAGCAGGCTATGCCCCTGCTCCTTGCTTACCTTGCTGCTATTCATCTCATCTAATTCCGAGCACATAAACCAAGGAGCCCCCTGAGCTTCCTTTTTAATCAGCAGAGGAAGGTCTCCCCTGAGGGTTATTCAATTCTTAAGTAAGGAGGAGTGCATCTCCAGAGGATGATTTGGCCCATTTAAGTGGCTCAGGTGAGGTGGAATCTGATCATTGTCCCTACTGTCTTCCCCAGTAGAAATGCCGGGGAAGGCTCTGTAGGATCTGGGCAGGGAATGGGGCCACATGGCAGTGAGAGTGCCAGTTGTTGCAGAAGTTCAGAGAGCTAGACATACGAGTCATGGATTGACAAAGATCTGATCATTCCTTCAGTGCTAAAGAAGGGCAGTCAGGAAAATAAGGAGGGTAGTGCTGACACGCTGACATGACCTTATTCTGGCAGGAACTGCTTGCTGAGTAAACGAGGGCTCATAGCTCCTCCAGTGCCAGCCAAGAAGTGCAGCTGGTGCCTTGTTCTCTCCTTCCCTGGTTGCTCTGCACCTGGTCACTCCAGAGCAGCACCATGCTTCACTCCCCCCAAAAGGCTCCTCAAGAACCCCCCAGCTGTGCTACTGACAGACTTAAGCCCCTCACCTCTGTAAAATGAGTATTGACTTTCTCTTTCAGTGAAGTACCTGAGTTATTTGTCTACACAGCTTTTTCTGCAGCAGTGACACAACACAGAAACACACACATTTTTGCCCCACAAGGATGAGGGAGCCCCAGAGTGTAATTTATGGTTTTCTAAGAGTCTGAGCCCCTGTAGGTCAGCACTTTCTCCAGCCTACTGCATCCCTTGCACCTGCACTGACCCTCTAGTGAATGGATACAGGAGAAAACTGTACCTTTTTTTGTTCTTAATCTTAGTTTAGAAGCAGTGGGAATCTGCAGGTGAGGGGAAGGACAGGGCACCACAGCACTGCCGTCGTCGCCCAAACGTCAGCCCCAGCCTCTAGTACAGCCACAGATGTAGAGCTCATGGGTTGTGCAGCCACCTGTGTCAGACGAAGCCTTCATGGCATGTTCTGCTGTGGGCTGGCCAAGGTGTCCTTTGACATCCATGATCATTCATCTGTATTGCTGCAGTGCAGTGTTTGTACTTATTAGCCAAAGAGGTCATTAGGAATACTCTTTCAAATTGGCTTGAACTGAAAGTGCTCTTGCACTTAATTGTAGCTTCAGAAGTTCTAGATGAAGGCATCCCAGTCTCCACAGGGAGGCAGCAGTATACCTGTCAATTTGTTTGCGAACTTAAACTGGTTATAGCCCCCTACCCCCGATCCTTTTTTTTTTTTTTTTTAACTCTTTTACCTAGCATATATATTGTTTGGGTAAGAGGTTTTAAGAATTTTAAGTTCAGACGAAAATTCTTTTTTCTTGCCAAGACAAAAATTGCCAAGGTCAACATTACCCTTATTTCCCTCTGAGCTGCCACCCAAATGATTTACAAGTTATGTAAGAGCTGATATTGAAAGAAATATGCATTTAATTAGAAACTAAAAATCATGGTGTCTCATTTGAGACAGTATAGTTAAAGTTCTGTCAGTATTTCCATTATTTTCAGGGATTTATCACCTCAGGAGAAGAAAGCATTCTACTCTGCTGAAAGTTGGAATTTTAGGCCTCAATACTATAAATATAAAATAACTATGAAATAATAATACTGTAAAGTCCAACATTTTCAAACCAGGCATTCAATGTCAGTATCATGCAGCAGCCCTCCCGCCCCCCTAAATTATATGATTGACCTAAAAATCATGAAATTTTAAAAATAATAAACATAAGGTTCTTTTTGTTTGTCTTCTGGCTTGTAAGATTTTATGATTCATATTTTCAAAATGTTTCTCCTCAACCACAAGGGATAAAAACTTACTTCTTTTTTCTCTTTCTCTTTTTTAATGGAAGCTGAGATTTTCACATCACATGACCCCAAAAGCTGAGTCTTGAAAAAAAATTACAAACATGTGAAAACCCATATCTTCACTCAATTTAACTAAATTTAACTTTTCTGSACCACCTGTATTCTTAAAGCAGCTTGCTAGAAGCCAAACTGAGAAATGCCTTAAATAAAGCAGGAGGACAAGCCAGGAAGATTTAAACTATGTAGTTGCTGCAGTCAGAAGCAGCTAAATTGAAATGTATCCTTCAGAGAAATGACAAATTTTCACTTTCATTGTTTTTCAAAATGCAAGAGAGCTCATCATTTGTAAATATTAGATTTATCTACAGAAGAGGTGTCTCATTGCTAGGAGCAGCACATATTTCTTTAATACTGCTCTGAAATAGGTCTTAGTCTGCCTCTGAATTTCACTTCACAGGAGAAATTCCAGGTTAGCTTTTTCATCTCCTTTGCAGCACCACGTATTTGCAAAAATACTCCTCTCAACTGAGGAATCAATTAATTGATAGAGGGTGGCAAGCCCGACATTCATGGTATGGCTGGGGGTTTTAGACTATTCTCACAGGCTCACCTACTTAACACCTACTCTTCTGGAGACAGGAAAGAAAGAGCTCGTTTTCTTCATGGCCTTTCTGCTAAGATTCGTTGCCCTGGTCAGTTCTGTCCAACACAATGCTATCTTTGCTCTGTGCAACCCCCATCTTCTTGGGAAAGACAGGAAGGAATATTTTGTATTTTTGTATCCCTCATACAATTCTGCTGAAAGTAAAAGCCCTAAAAATTGTAGTGTATTTTTATCACATACTGAAATTTTCTTCATATACTTTTCACACAGCCCCCCCAACTCAAAACTGATCTGTGCATAAAGCTTTCAGTTTTTGATAAAAAATATTTTTGGTAAGCATTCAATCAAAATGCTTGTCAGGGCCACAAGCATGCTAATAGGCCTTAATTGCTCTGACCAGCCTCATCTGAGACCCCTATGCACACCCTCCACCCATAGGCTCAGGAGCCCCATTTAAGCTCAGGCCTGGGCCTTCACTCCCTGTCTAAGTTGGGTTATAGGTGTGTCTCTCTGCAGCTCTCTTTCTTCACTGGTCTTTGAATTTCCTTGCACCTGACTTCTTGCTTTCCCTGATGTTCCCTGGCCTCTTGATAGGATCTGTTGTCATCACTGCCCTCTTCTGCTTGCCTGTGTCTGATGCTGGGGGACTGTGCCCTATTGGTAAGTTTATTGTCCAGCTTGTATTGTGGCTATAGTTGGCTCCTGGCTTGCCTGCCCCTGGGAGGCAGTCCTGCTCTTGYTGCTTCCTGAAAATGTAATTCTCCTAGTTTAAAAAACAACAACAAAACAAAAAAAAMCCCTTTCTCTGAAAAAGGTAGCAAGAACTGTTCTGCGATTGACAGATTTGTGTTGGTGAAAGCACCAAAGGGCAGCTTTCGGTCTTAGGGAAGAAGACAAAATTCTAGTAATCTAAGGATGAAAGGCCCTGGACCTCACTACCGGAGTCATGAGCCATCTAGTTCCTCTGAAATATAGCTGCTGTGGGAAGATGAATGATAGCAATGTCAAAACAGTTGGTGCTGTAAGTCACTGACTTCTCTCCAGTGTGAACATAGTGCTCTCAGTGCTTTGGAGGTGCTTCATTCCTAATGTGAGCAGTTACCTGGAGCTGCAGGGAGGGCTTAGATACTCCCAGTGGTGACAGATGTATCTCATGGGAAAGTGCCAAAGGAGAGCTCTAGCTCCCTTTGCCAGTGATAAAACAGGAGTCTGAAGCTTGGGCACGACCTAGCAGCAGTTTAGGAAGGTGTCCTCGGGCATGTGTCATTCCTGCAGCAGCAGCCAGAAGCGCAACAACCAAGCTGCACCTCACAATAGCCTTAAAGTGCTTTAGATCGTAACGACTGGGGCCCCAAGCCCTGGAGGGGCCTGTCCAGGTTAAGCAGTGTAGAGTGCCCAGGAAGAGAGGGCCTGATCCTCAGCCTCTGCCTGGAGGCTCTGACAAGGCACTATGGCTTAGTTTGAAGAGTAGCTGCTGAGTATGGATGACATGAGTCTTCCTGAGCCCTGGTTCTTCCTCTCTATAATTGATTAATCCTTACTTTACAGGGCAGCCATGAGGGTGAATACATTAATGACTGTGAAGCACACAGGAAGTACAGGGATTTATGTTCTATTAGTGCTGTGGCCAGGTAATTTATTATCTGTGTTGCTCTACCAACTCCTGTGTTTGGAATTGGTGTCACCAAGCCAAGGCCTCCTTCTGGCATTCACAATTATATTAAAAAATGGTATTATGATTAAAGGACAAACGCAAATTGGAGCTGTTGTGCGGGTCCACTATCTCAGCAAGAGGAGCTAAGATCCTGACAATGTGAGATTACTAAAGATTTTACAAGATCTTCTGGAAAATAAGTGGGCTTCAAAGGCTCTGATTATGGCTCAAGAAATGACAGTTCATCCAATCTTAAAATAAGATGATGCATTTTTCCATCATTGCTGCAGTATTTCTGTTCTCTGCACTCCCTTTCACTTTAGATGTAGCCGCAATTCAGTGGTAGATGAAGTGATTTCTATATATAGCCTGCAAAGCACTTAGGGATCCTTCCAGCTAATAAGTCCTGGATGTGTGTCAGATACTTATTTTGTGCAGCACCTTATAATAGACATCATGGTCAAGAGTGCAGCTTTGGATCATTTTTTTAAAGCTTTGAGCTCAGGACTGAACCTACGGTGTGTGGCTTGACCAGCAGGATGTTTGAATATTAGACCTGCTGAGAAGAAAGCGCTATTTTGTCTGTTTCTTTGTTAGGCAATGAGCTCCTGACCCTGGATTAATTGCAGTTTCCAAGAATGTTGTAAGTTCTTCCCATTTCCATAGGAAAGGAAATATCAAAGACTAGTCTGAGAAGGCCAAAAGGAATTATTTCCAGGAATTTAGGATTTGTCAAACCTATCAGCTCACTGGCTCAGTAGGTCAGATATCCTGTCCCTAGCAGCTGTCAGGACATGACTCTTCAGAGGAAGCTGGGTAAGCTTACCTAGCCAAAGCATGCCTGACTAATGCTGAGAAGAACTGAGGTAAGCATCACTTTTAGGTGGTGCAGGCTCAGCTTTCTGCTTGGAGCATGAGATCTGATTACCCCGGCTTAGTAAGTTAAACTGCTGTAGTATAATCAGCAATCACTCAGGCTTCTATGGTCCTGCTACCTCTTTTATTGTCCCTTTYGGTTACCTGTTCAGTCTCTGCTATGCTTTGCTGAAGGTATAGCAACCAAAACAGGATGCAATTTAATGGGGAGGCACCAAGTAATATTGTGATCAATTACAAGCTATACTGCAATGTGTTCTTATTGGCATGTCCTGGTTTTGAAACAGATGTGAAGTGGGCAGAGAGCTGAAAGCCTTAGGACCACTTGGCTTCAGCAGCCTTTCTGCATGTTAAATAGCAAGATCAGGCCTTCCTTAGCACTTCTTTGAAAAAGTGCCTTGTGCTAGAGACACTAGTGCTTTTGCCATTCAATCAAGTGCCTGTTGACTTCAGAGCTCCAAGAGGCCAGACATTAAAATTTACTGTGTGGCACTGAGGCTGTGTAACACAAAATATTTTATTCCATCTGTTCCTTCCATGTGTCTCATCTTTTGAAAACTTCCAGTGTTGACTAAATTCATTGACCAGAGCAAATGGGCTTAAGGCTTTCTAAATTCTCTGAAAATCAAGAACTCCCTTCCCTCTCATCTACCTCTCCCTTCTCTTTGGAAATCAATCGTGTTGTTGTGTGCTAGTGTTGCTTCCTTGCATCCAGGAATGGACTGACTTGAAAGTAGATTGATAATTTAACCACACTTATCTATAATTATCCCTACAGGAAAAAGGGCCCTTGGAAACATTTAGTAGGCAGGTAAAGCAGAGAAACAGTAAAACATTTCATATGTTTAGATCTGTGCTCCTTTTTCTGAAGAGATGGACACAGATAATATTTATTTTAAATTTTCTTGGAGAAAAGGTAAAAGATTAAAACAGTCTTGATATTCAAAGTCATTTCATTTTGAATGCAACCTTCCTTCTCTATACCTCTGGAGATATCCTATCTTCTAGCATAGCRAAATCAATGGACACAAAAGGTTCCAGTTCAGTTTCCTCTGGATAATATCAAGTATGTTCCAATTTTAGGTGATAAATGGGACAATTTACACGTCTGCAGAACTGGTATTAGCATTTTACTAACTCCCAACAGTGTCATGAAATTTAATTAACAGTTGTAAAGCACTCCCATTTCTCTGAGTGAAAGGTATGATTTCTTACATAGAAGATCATGTAGATCCATCAGCTTCTGCTGTATTTGTAACAGCAGTCTAGAAGACAAATAGCGTTGCAAATTTAGTGCTGTGCTTGGCTGCTTTCTGCTAGCCTGCTTTTTTTTTTTTTTTTTTTTAAGTTTGATACTGGTAACTTTCAGACATTAAAAGCAATCTTAAATTTATATTTGACTGAGAGGCACCCTTAAGTTAACTGCTTTGGGCAATTTCCTTACATTTTAATACCAGTAACTTAAAGTGTATAAAATAAATACAAAGTGTACAACATTATTCAGGAGATTGGTGGCTTTCCAGTAGTTATGGAAAAAATACCATCTCAACTCCACTTAGTCTCACTGAGACAACACAAGGAGGAAGCAGAATCTCTTCTGGCATCGCTAGCACTTTCAACCAATTCTAGCTGCAGGGCTGAGTTTGCATGCACTGGCACCTCTACGGATAGTCTAAGAGCAAGCTGGGAAGTGACAAGGAGAAGTACTTGTGCTAGTCTTATCTAAAGGTTCTTTCTGTGTTTCTAATGAGAGCTGAATGTGTCTTCATATGTTACCCTCCTGGAAAACTTAAGACTGCCCAGAATGTTTCAATGAGATCACCAATCCTAATTAAAGATCGTGCTGAAAAATATCTTACTGGGACACAATCTTTTTTACTCCCTACCCTGTGCTCCACTCTACCTGTCTATGTCAGTCTCTCTCCTGCTGATTTAGTGTAACAGCATACTTTTTTGAACAGGTGGAAGGGGAAGGGATGGCAGTGAATGCACAGCCTTACATTCATCAGCAAAAATTTGCAGCCTGGTCAAGTACATATGAAGTTTGGCCTTCACTGCTTGGAATGCTCCACATCATGTACTATTGGTCACTTGTTCCAAAAACATCAAAAGATTTTTTTTCTATTGTTGGTTTAAAAATTAGAGACRAATCTAAAAAGCAGTTGTCTTGGTCATCCTGAAGGGTCAAATCCTCCACTCCGCTGGAGCTATTGTATCCTTCCTAAAACCTGGAAGTCACCACAGCTCTGCAGCTGACCCCCAAATCACCCACTGCAATGTACTGTGCCTTACTCCAAGTGCACTCTGTGTTCTCCTGCGTCTGACACACAGAACTGGCAAATGTTGGCAGAATCTGAAATACTGCCAGGCAGATCTTTGAGTCATCTTATTCTGTGATTCTATTGGATTTGTCAATATTATGTATAGACCAAGCCAGGGTATCCTGGGTCTATGCAACTAATGAGAATTGCTGTACTTCCAACAGAACATGAGTCCTGGCAACACTAAGTACAGCAATTAAGCCAAAGTTGCATTATACATTCTTTATCGCTCTATAGATCTCAAATATCTGGGTCTGCCAATTACAGCCATCTCAGCTTTAATCATTTTTATTTGCATTGGCAGGGTAGGGTTCAGGACTATAGGAGCACATCTGTCTAAAAATGTTTCCCTTTCCTTACCTTCCCTTACAATAGCCGATTTATGTTCAACTGTGTGTGTAACCCAGCAATTCTCTGGCAAGTGAAGCAAACCAAAAATAACCCTGACTTGATCCAGATGGTGATACACATTTTGATTCCTTTCGTCATTTTTGGAGACAAGGATGTTTGAGATGTACTTTTTTTAAGCAGCACATCTTGCCTGTATAGCTGGAAATCAGTCTTGCAAACATTATCACCTCTGTGTCAGTGTAGGAGCAGGGAAGCAATGCTGTACCAGTGCTTGTGAAGCACAGGAAAGTATAGAATGGTCTATGGAGCTCTAATTATTGAGCAATAACTCACCCCACAGCAGGTCAGCAGCTGCAATCACCATCACTCTATTATTCTGCTTTTAAATTCTTTAATTTTCCTTTGAGAATTATGACAAAAAGCTCTACACAAGCCTTGTGTGAGCTACGTGTGACAGCCAAAACACTGAGAGAGAAAAATCTCATTTTTGGGGTGTGTGTGTGTTTTAACCACTATCCCGAAAGGCAGTAAATGATGCTTCTGTGGGCTGCTTTGGGCTATGAAATAAAATTGCAGTAAAAACAGTACCTGGGAGTATGCAAGAAGGAAAAAGACAGTACAAATAAAGTGTCTCTGCTCTTTTATAGAGGTGAAGATGGCTGAGGGACTAAAATTCCTGTAGGGCACACGGTTTGGATCATGCTACAACTTGAGCCACTACTAGTTGCTCAGCCCCTCTCGTCACTGGCCCCTCTAAAGTGTGTTTGTGGGGTATTTGCTCCTATAGGATGGTCTTTTACTCAAGAGGCTTCCCATTAGCCCAGAGCTAGTGTCAGAGCTCTGTGCTAGCCTCCTGCCATTTCAGGCATTGATGGAAACAGTCTGGGGGATAGGAACTGTGAGACCTGGGTAAGGCACCCTGTAAACCACGTATTTGCTTTGCATGGGAGCAGTTTGAGGCCAATGGGGGTAGACTGTACCTGCGAGTAGCCCTCATCTGCTGAGGGTGTTTCCCAGGAGCCCTGCAGCCCCTCAGTGTGGAGAGGATAGAAGTGCTGCAGTCATTTCCTGTCCTGCTTCACCTCCACAGGGAAGGACTGAGATCTGGGCTCAGTGCTGCCATGGTGGCCTGGGTTAGACTTATTCAAATAATCTGTTTGTACAACTGAAATGGAGGGAAGTGGAAGAGAGGGAAAATAACTGTAGATGTTTTAAAGCAGAGAATGAAAGATTGGCTTAATAAACAGTTGTACCATAATGTTGTAATATATCCAGAGGGTCTCTGTGCCTCCTTTGTCTTGCCACCCACAAAGTATTAGGGACTGCTTTGTCTGTAGCTGCGTGGCGCAATCTGCAGACCAAATGAAGGATGTGCCATTTCATTGAAATGTGTCTGTTGTTTCCTGACTTGAAATTACATCTTCTGTTTGACATTAGACCACATTTGTACTTCCTGAATTTTTTTCCTCTGTTGGCATTTCAAAAATTGGATGGTGTTTCTAAGTAAAAGCAAACACATTCRTCCAGACTGCTCTGCCAGGAGTACTCTGCTTTTAGGCAAATAAAATGGTCTGTATCACTCCTTGTCATCTTTGCTCTTCAATCAATCATTCTTTAATCTTACTCAGTGTATTCATTTTACCTAAAACACTAGATAGGCCTGATGTTATGGTCAGCAGGTTTCCTACTTTCCTGGTATTGATTTGTGTTTCAATTTCACTGGGATGTACCAGGTCAATTTGCAAACAAATGGCTTGGGAAACTAATGTGAAAGCACTGAATTAGGTGAAAACAGGCAAACGATTTTGTGCAGTCACTGTTCATACAATACCAGCAAGTCTTATTAGGATGCCAGTTCCTGGACAAGCTGCAGCACACTGACAGCCTGTATTGGCAAGATATTTGTCTCCATTGCCTTGAACAGGTGAGAGAAGTGTCCCATTTGTCTGTGTGCTTGTGTTAGATGCTAAGCTCTTGGCCTGTATTGGCTGTGGATAGCAACTCCTTTCTTCCTGTCAGATTTGTACAGGCAGTAGCTGTTGAAGACCTGTGGCATTGCCTTTCTATGTCTTGTCAGAGTGCGCGTTCCATTGACAGGAGTCTCAGGTTGGTTTATACCCATTCATCTAGGAAGACAAGGTCATAAATACCAGTCTGAGGGTTTAGTATTGTATTATGGTTCAGGCCTGCAGCCAGCCACTGCGTAGTGAGCTGCAGTATGTGCAGTGACATGCACCCATAGACCGTCTGCTTCCTTGGTGATTTGTAGTGTAGCTAACAAGCTTCCATTCTGGGCAAAGGTGTCACAAGGTGTCAACAATAAGCCATCTGAAAAAAATACTGTGTGAATTGAAGCTTTTAAAGTGAAATTTTTTGAAATAGTGCAGAACACAGCAACAAGTTTTCTGGCCCTGCATCTATAAGGGATGGAGAACCCAGCCTGGGATGCTCTTAAGAGGTAGGGGGCTCCTGACCAGTCTCTGCATTCACACATTGCTGCTCAACTCTCCTATTTATATTATCCTATTTATATTAAAATTCTTTGTGGCTTTGAGACAAAAAGTTGTCAGACACTGAATGTCTCATTCAATAATATGTTACTGAGTGCTTTAATTATACAGAGAGGGCAATTTTATTGTACTGGCATCAAAACTTTCAGCAAATCTCAAGCAAGCTACAAATTGGGCAATCATATAATTCCAAACTAGAGTTTTATTGAATTAAATGAATTATTTCCTTGGTGCCTTCAAAGTCTTCAGATATGTCTGGAATCTCTTACCCATTTCTCTGTGCCTGCCTAACACAAATTATTAAAATTGCACATTTTCCATAGTATCTGTCTAGATTTTTCTCATCAGTTCACTGATTATTATAAATTATGCAGTGTGATATTTCAGAAGACTAATATTCTATATGCCCTGCATGCTGCCAGGAGATCAAAATTATTGGCTGCTTCAGCTCAAACTTAATCTACATGACAGGCTAACTACTGTAAACACCCTACTTGTTCCTGGTGGGCTTGTCTACATGGGTGGTTTATGCTGGTGGAAAGCTGAATGCATCAATATGAAGAGATCTGTGCTATATATCATTGACAAAATCCTCTGGAGCTGTTAATTCTATTGAGATTAGTAGCACTGTCACAGTGGAGTAAATACTGTTGAATATTGAGTTAAATATAATCTCATCTGTGCCTACCATATTTTGATAGCTATCCAGCAACCTTTCTGTATTTCTTTGTACCTAGTCCCAGCTGGCTGCCCTGAAGATTACCACTGACTTTTGGCCAGCTGCTGCTGGGTGTTGCAAAATGAGGAAAAAGGAGCTATTCCACATTGCAGGGGAACTAGGATTAGTGCAAAGGAGTGTGGGACACCTACCCACAAGCCTGAGCAGGTTTAAAAAAGCCTTTTTCCTCCCCAGTGTAAAAGTAATAGCTGGTAGTGAATTAGCTGGTAGCTAGAAGTTTGCTTGGATATGACTTCTCTATGTTACCTAATATGTTATCATTACAGCAAAGAATCTTAGTGATGTGATTCCACTTGTGTAGTAACATTCATGTTTGCATGTTATAAATGAAATGGTATTCTCTTTCCAGAGTCATACTGGTCTCAATATGAAAGCCAGTGGAATAGTGATGACAGAAATGGGGCCCACACTTGTAACCCAGRGGAAAGCAAAACTCAGTTTTGTTCTGCACGAGTGCTGGCCAAGCTGTGACCAGTAAGCAGTGTGCTTCCATGCCTAGGTTATGCTGTGTGACTAATAGCATGGTTCTGCCTGCAGAGGAGCTGCTGAATATCCTCAGTCCCTGACTGTGGGAGCAAAAGCTGCTGAAGCTAGTGTTTATGGGAGCCCCATGGAAAGGAAAATGTCCTGGGAATTTAAATCGTAAGTGCTTTCATGATGCTTGCTTGTACTATGTCTATGCATTTCTCACTGAACAGTGCCAGCATGCTAAACTCACCTCTTGGTGCAACCAAAATACAGTAAATCAGGAATGAATTTAGGATATAGTATCTAAGTGGTTGCTAAAATCATGGTATGTTGGGGATTTAATCCTGTATTAACACTGTCCTGAATCTAAACTTTCCCCAGCCCGAGAAGTTTTAATTGCTAATAGGCACTCTTTAGAAGCCCTATCCTCAAATTTCAGTCCCTGCTAATAAAAACCATGTTTAAGCTCCTAAAAGACACTGAAACCGTGTGAACAAAAACGTATCATCTGTTATTTTTGTATAGTTGAAGCTAGCAAGGCCAACCAAACCCAGTCATGCTGAGTTTCATACAAAAGTGTGAAATATCATTGTCCTGAAGATTTTGCTATAAGGCAAGAGAAACTTGTCAGAATGCTGAACTATGCCAACCCGGCTTCTAAACCAGAGATATTCGTCTCCAGTCAGGTCAGAAACTGGGCAGAGAAGCTTACATCTGTTTATTCCCGCCAGGAAGATAAAACTTCAATATGCAAAGTAAGCATTAGAGTGAAGTAAAGATTATGCAATAGGCGAGTGCTGCGACAAAGTAAAGGATATCAGGGATTTGGTGGCAAATGCCTGCATAGCAAGCCCCTGTTGTTTGAACCCATGCTCTTTGATTATTCAATTTCTGTATTCTTTTAATGACAGATCTTATCTTTCCTAACAGGAAGAGAGTCTGTTGTTCTTCAGATTTTTTCCAAACATAGGATTTTACAAATGCACTTTCAACTATGGCTAAAACTGTGACTCTGCCCTTGACAGCAGTAGGACAGAAAGCAAAAGATATGGAGTGGGGGGGGAAGCATACATGCTCCCAGTCTGAATTTAGTATCTGATTTTTTTTCTTCTTCTATGGTGAATGTCAGTATCTAGRAAGTGACTGAACAAGCTTGAAAACCCACTTTTTTAGGTTTTGTCTTAAAAGATTTCAGGTTTGGGGKTTTTTTTTCATTAAAAATGGGAAATGTTCACAGTAAGCAAATTGTTCTTGTGCTGAAATCGTCCTGAAAACCTTATCTTCTATTGTATGAAAAAGCTTACATTTTGTTTTCATCTAGTTCCAGCTGCCCAGAACTATTCTGTAGTGTGTTCCAAGCAGGACCAAGAGGCATCAACGACTATCTCCTTTACAGAGACAGTCTTTGAATATGATCATTTTATATCTACACAGCTAAAGACGTATGGCCCTTTAACACTGCTTGTGCTTATTTAACTATCAAAATTGTTACTGATGGCTTTGACCCTGCCCCTTTACCCCCAAAGCTGTTGTGTGGAGTAAGGCAGAACTGCTGTAGGTGTTGAAGTGCTAACGAATGCAGTTTAGAAAGCTAACTATTTCTTGCCCTTGCTAAAGAATTTCCAGTTCAAATAAAAATATAAACAGCTTTTCTTTCTCCTTTGTTCTTTGTAGACAAAGGATCAGTCTTAGCTGGGAAGACTGACTTCAGTAGAGCTGTATCAGGCTGTCACTGCTACTGGCTATACTTTCTACCATCTGGTCCACTACTCTGTAGTGTTTGCTCAGCCCACCCAGACAGGGCAGAGACTACTTACTACTCTTGACTTTGAGAACGTAGGGCACATTCCCAGACTCAGATTTCAGTCTAACACTCTTCTCTGACCAAAATTCAGAGCCTGAGACCTCCCAAGCCCTCCAGTTGCTTATATAAATTTTTCTTGAGCTCTAACAAGGCTTTGAGAACTCAAAACCGGAGTTGAACTTATTCAACTGGGCTGGAAAAACATGGAGGAAAGGAACACAGATTCTTAATGGCAGAGATTTTATTTCTAAGGCCCCAGGCTGTAACATACCTTGGAAAACAGCTGAAGACCTGCTGTATAGCTCCCTTGATCCAAACTCACCACTTCTGAAAGTCTCAGATTTACCATGATTTTTGAAGAATTCCCCCCCACACACACACACACGCACACTTTCTCTCTTGCAAGTCACTGTATGTGTTGATGGTTGAACCCACTGTAGCAGTGATCGCTTTGGTACATTCTCCATCTCTCTGCCATGTTGTCCGGTGAGATACTCCCTCCACCCAGGGTCATTATGTCGCTGTTGTGGTCTCTTACACAAAAGACATGCTGGTGAATAGTGATGGACCAGGTGCGGAGACATACAGAGCTGATGTCCCGAGAACACAACTGTTTTCACTGTGATGGTCCTTCAGTCGGCCAGCTAATTCTTACTTGGTTGAGCACCTTCCTGAGATTGCAGTATGGTAAACAGTAGATGCTCCCTCCTTCCTGTCCTACCTCTCCCTTGGTTTTGGGCACTTTGAATTGGAAAACTACAACAAAATAATCTCAGGGCTGCAGAGGTGCCATTTGGGATCAGTAGGTTACACTGTGTTCAGGCCACTCTGCATCACTAGCCCGAGGGCCAGGGATAACTTTTTGAAGCAGATGTGTTTAGCAGGATAGATAGAGCCACTAAATAGAGACTATTGTTGGAATTTAATTGCAAAAATCACTCAGAAAAATGCCTTGGGCATTCCAGCTGACTGATGCTGGATAATTTTTAAGGAATAATGCTCTTAATTATTCTTCATGCTAATGCTAATCATTATTATCATGGGCTTGAAAGATGAAACCCTACTTTTTGTGTCCAGTTGCAGTAAGAGTCCAGAATGCAAAATGCCCCACTGATTTCAGAAAGGTAGCAATTGCTCTCCAGAACCAAATTGTCTACCGGATTTTTGGACAACCAAGTAAGAGACAGTTTTTGCAATCCCGAGATAGTCCCACTGAAAGGTGCTTTATCCAATTGAAACCAAGGCAAAATCTGGCCATAATGAAAAACACCCTTTTCATTAGAGAAAAATATTACAGGCCAAGTGGAAATATCCAAACCAAATTTTACACCATTTCTTTCTAAAATATTCAGAACAATGGACCATGAGAATCAGTATTTCATTTAACCAGATTTATTGCATAGTTCCTAGCTGTTAACATGGCACAAATGCAGAGAAAGAACACACTCCGAAAAGTAATCAGCTTTCAAATTTGAATACATGGCAGTAGCTTTCTTTACTTTTACAGAATGGCATCTTTTATCTGAATAGTTCAAAGCATTCCTCAAATAATTTATTACATCTCACCACCCCCTCTCTGAGGCATTTAAATATTATTTTCCTCATTGTAGAGATGGAAAAATGGGGAAATCAGAAAGTGAAGTGGCTTTCCTAAGACCACACAGTGAGTCAGGATCAGAGCGAAGAATAAAAGTATGAAGTGATATCTTCTGCTTTCTATTTCAACCACTGGCTTATGTAGTTTGCTTGTGACATTCTCTCCACTGAGATGTGATAGTTTTCTAAAGATCTGTTGTAATTCAACCTGGAAGTTACTGGGTGGAATTCTGTGACCTAGCTATTCAAAAGGTCAGACTAGATGGTCAGAAAGGTCTTGTCTAGTCTTAAAATATAAAAGTCATTATCACTGTACAAACTTACTTGCCCTTTCCCTTCTTCCAGCAAAAATCAGCAAATTAGTCTTGTTTAAAAGCTAGCAGTGAAACTGCATTCTTCAAATCTAAGGCATAGTATGCCAGAGGTTAGCAAAAATAGCTTCAGAAACCCTGAAAAATTGACAGACTGAATCAATCAAATCCATTTTTAATTTTATTTTGACAAAAATTCACACTGRGGCTGACAGCTCCTTGTAAAAACAACTTTGCTCACTGCAGTTTGAAACACACATGCTATAAAACCTTGAGAACAGGATTTATAATAGAAACCTGGCAGTCTCCTAACTCTACCAGTATTATCACCATGTGTGACAATAATATATTAGGACCATACTTCAGAGCTCCTCATTAGATTCTGACATATGGAGGAGAAAGAGCCTGAAAACTAGAGAGGACATAGAGTGCAGCCTCAGCTGTGCATATTTATCATCTAAATCAAGTGAAGGCTATTTATTGACTTATTGATTCTAATTCAAAATGAGAACTTAATTAAAAGTTTAGTTCATTACCACACAATTACATGGCCCTCAAGACATTTCCAGGCTAGTAAAGTGCATGCTTAATCATGTGATATATTGGGAAGGCTGGATCTTCAATTGTTATAAATCAGATGTTAGTAGTGCCATGCTAATTTACACTATCTGGGGACAGGGCCTATTAGTTTTCTATGCGGGAGGCGGTTGTTATTGTTTTAAATAAGGGAACTACAATGTAATGTTGTCCTTTGCTGAGCAATAGCATATGTTAGCTTCCCAGCAGAAGGCAAAGTAGTGATGTGAAATTTAGCTCAGTGCCATATATACTACGTGCATATACCAGCCTCAGAACAGAAGTGCTCACAAACAGCATAAAGGATGCTCTGCCAAAATGTTAATGCCAAGCCCTGGAGAAGCTGTTCTGCCTTGGAAACATGTTCTAGCGACTCTCTGCTAAGAGAGATTCTGGCAGAGAGCATTCTCCCGTCGGTTGACCCAAAGAACCTCACCACACGTCTATCGGGAGACAGCCTGTGTCTATACAGACATGCTGTGCAAACCTTGATGTCCCTTCCAGTTTTCAAGCTCGCTGAGTTGCGTCTATGCCTTGCAGCTTGTCATGCTTACTCCTTTCTGCATGGCTAATGGAATAGTTTGTTTATGTAAATTCAGCTTCTGAGAGTGACATTCTTTGAAGGCAGCAAATTTAGGATTTGCCCCTGCACAGGACTGGAGTCCTGGCTATATTTGCACACACATAATGCAGTATGCCAGGGCTCTGATCTTGAGCATTGACCCAGCATTTACAAAGGGCCAGAACTTATGGTCTGGGAATTAAATTGTGAAAGATTTTCACATGCAGGCACAAGGCATGTTAAGGCACTTGAGAGCATTTGAGGCAGGTTAAGCTATCCGTGCAGACATACCTTGCATGTCTCCAGTGACTGAAGTTCATACACAAAGAAAGAAACTTGGCAAAACCACACAGAATGATCTTGTCCTGTGTGATCCACAATAAGAGTATTTAAATCTTACCTTTGCCTGGTATCTTTATTCAGCTAATGCTTCTCATCACTGAGCCTCCTAAAAACAGTTAGGGGAGCCAATTTCTACATATTCTTGTATTTTGGACTCTTAGCAATGGACTTTCAGCAGTGGTATTGGGTGGCCTGATGTCAAGGAATACAAATTCTGCTGCACTTCTGACCCCAGGCACTACAGGATTTTTCAGTTTCTGTGGGCTGTACTTAGGCTGGCTTCAACATGATTCAAATGCCAGCAAGGAAGCAGGCATAGAAACATGTTTTAGTCAGTTCTGTTAGCTAAGGGGCTGTTATTTACGGTTCAAAGGAAGCGCACCTAGCAGGGCACCAGGAGGGAGGATAGCTGTGAGAAGAGCAAAACTGTACCTGTTTGATCTGAAGTGAGTAAAGGACTGAAGTGAATGAATGCAGAAGGGCATCGGACACAGCCAGGCCACTCCACTCAAGTGACTTTTACCCAGCAAAAATGAGGCATGTTGTGTGATGAGCACAGTGTTTAACCTCACACAGGTGTTACACATATGTTAGTGTGACTGCTGTGGTAGTGACGACAGAGACAGACATGTAAAGCCTTAAGTGACAGAGCTTTTGAAAACTGGTGTGTCTGTAGGCCATGGAGCATCCCTGTAAGGGAATCGATTGGGGGAACAGGCATTTTAATAGCTATATACTCTGTGCACCTGCTACTATTCAATGTTCAACCAAATAGTATTTTCCAGCTATTGATCAAGCACATCTCCAGAACTGGTGAGGAGCTGTTCTTTCATAATGACAGATGGCTGATAGCTGCTCTTCACTGTTTTCTTGATCATTTCTGGAACAAGAAGACGTAGACTAAGATGGCCTCTGCTATGCTTGGTTGGAAATTCTCCAGCTGGCAAGAACAAATGTTTTATCCCTTACAATAAGGTTAATGGTTTGTACCTTTTTAGTGAGCTCTGAGCCATCATACTGAATTTTTGGCAATAGCTGCATGAAACAGCTGAAACATCCTACTGTCTCAGATTTGCTGTTGCACTATAGTTTTTTGTCTCCCTGCTTGTGCTTCCTTATAGAGTCCAGTTTGATAGGTTCAGATTAAGCAGCCTTTTCGTGTGTGGCCAGTATTGCTGGAATGGACAGACAGAAATGAGGATAAAAGAGTTTGCCTTGCAGCCATGCTGTATGCTGTAGCTTGTAAAATGGAGTCATTTTCATTTTGCTTCTTTGCTTCTGGTGTGCGTCTGTCATTCTTTTCCATTCAAAAAAAAACCAAACACATTTTTGCCTGGTTTCATTGCAGAATTTTTGACATCTGAGAGAGAATTTCTCTGACACCTTATGAATCCCACTGAAGCCTGGAACAGAGCAGTGCAGGGCTACCAGAGCTCTTTATAAAGCTGCCATCAGTAGGAATGCTAACAGAGCAAAGCAACTAAGGAGTTTATCACTTCTTCTCAGGCTTGCAGAAACTGGTCTGAAGGGGAAGAGTTCATGCTAGATAAATTTTACACTGATTTCAGATACAGTCTCCTAATAGTGAGGGTAACTGAATTTTACAACAATAGGCCAAGGGAGCAGCATGATTGACATCACTTGGAGTCTATAAGAGGCAGTTTGGATATCTTTCTAAAAGATATTCTTTCAAACTGGCTTTGGCATGAATGGTCCCTTCTGGCCAAGGAATACATCCAGAATGAATCATTCAGCTCTTTCCTTCATATGTAAGAGGCAGAGTAAGTCCTCAGTATGATCATCATTTGCATAAAGATAATGGTTGTAATAAAAGCCTGTGCTTCAGGGGTGTAGCTGGGTAACGATTAGGGTCAAGAAAGACTTTTTTTTTTCTCCCGCTATACAATTAGCCAGATGTACTCTGGATTAGTGTTGGCTCCTTTCCTCTGAAGCACTGGAAATTGGCCATTCCTAGAGACTGACACCTCCCTGGTGAATCCTTGTGTCCTAGGGTTGTATTGAGACTCATCTCTTCCATACCCAGGGTAAACGTTTTGTTCATACTCTGATGATCTCAAAGAGGGAGAGAACTGTCCGGAGAGATGGGGACATCAGAGCATCTTCTGCAACATGAGCCTATGGCTTGGTGGACATATCTCAACCAACAGTTCCCTACCACTAGCTTGGGCCTTGATGATAACTCAGCTTTTTCTATTTTCCAGTTGCGGTACACAGCAGGCTTCCCAGTGGCTGAGAGTCTTCAAATGTAATGACCTCTGATGGAAATCAGAGCAACTCCTTTGTTTCCAAACTTTTCAGCTTGCAACACCATTTCTGGAGTTGTAAGTCCACTTCTGTACTCATGGCATCACCTGGGGTGACAACACCAAGAAGTTCCAAGTTGGGAGCATCTGGATTAGATGATCAGCTCTTCTAGCCTTCAGCTCTGCAGCTGCATTTATACAGCCTGCTGAGGGGTAGCCCCCAAGGTCACCTCCAGGCATTCAAGTGGAAGGGCTGCAGGTGTGTGAGCTTGCCAGAGCATGCAGAGTTGAGTGGCTCCAACAACTCCCTGTGTAGAAACACACAGCTGGAAATGCCCAGACAGGCTGTCTCCAAGAGGCTGTGAAGCAACCTTGTGGGGGAGAAGACACAGAGCTCAGTTGCCCTTGGGAATGCTTTTTCACAGTGGCTAAAGGCAGACTGTGAAACTGCAAGAGGAGATCAGAGGAGAAGGTAACCTGACAGTCTTGTCCTCTCTTTCAGAACTGATATGCCTTTCAGGCATTTAAGATGTGTGTTAATCCAGACCTTCAACACACTTGTCTCAGGCTAATTCCTACCTTGTGGGAGCTAAAGACAATCTATATTATGCAGATTCTGAGAAAATAATCTCTGGACTGAATATTTCCCATATAAGTATATATATAGGTCAGTATAAGGAGTAAAAGCAGCAGCAGCTCTTCAGGCAGCACAAAATAGGTTTGATCCTGCTTCTTTCCCAACTTCCACTGGTTTTAATGGAGCAGGAAGAAGCCTAACAGGAGATTTGCCAGGAGGCATTACTGAGAACTGGTGTCTGTGGCAGCTGAGTGCTGCATAAAATGTGCAACTGTTCATGTGCTGCAGAGTGCTTGGGTTGAGTCATGCCCTTTTACTACAGTTCTTTGGCAGTAGCACTTCCATTTCTGTGACAAAGTAGTCATGGTGGTCTAATACAAATACATTTTCTAATACAGGGCTCCTGCAGCTCAGGGGTGGATCTTGATCCTGCAGCTATGAATGTGGCTGTTTTCATTATTGTAAACAATTGTTTTGATTTTAGCAGAGCTGCTCACAGGAGTGCATCTGCTGAATTAGAGCTGTTAATCCTGCTCAGTGCTGGAAGGGTTTTACTTTAAAATATTTTTTTACTCAAAGCATGACTTATTGTGGCTATTCCAGTGCATGGGTTTTTTTGGGTTATTAGTAGACTTTGGACCATATGTTCATTCTTTTCATTTTGTCCCCATGATTTATTAGGAACTTCCATAAAGATGGAGCTTGATGCTGTTTTCAGTTGTTGAATCCAAGGCTAGGGGAATACACCTAGTGTAGCTAAACTAGCAACTCATGGACACAGAATAAGATCTGACTTCCCATTTTCATTTCTAACTGCTACACAATGGTAATAGAAATATGGTAGGAACAGGAATACCTTTAGGTATAACCAAAAATCTATCTTGTGTAGGATGGGAAAGCATCAAGTTGCTTAGGACTGGGTACCAAGAGATGAGTGTCTCCTCTAAGGAACTTCCTTTCAAGCCACTTCCTGAGCATTTTGCTACCTTCTTATGCTATATATTTAGGCAGAGTACTATACCAGTACTCCTAGCAGTGCTGAATTTGTCACATTAGATGCTTGCAAATTCTTTTTTTCTGGATACATCTGTTTTATTTTTGGCATTAATAGTAGAGCTGCCAAGGAAATTTTGCAGTTTGAGTAAATAGGTTTTCTGGAAAAACTCTGCAAATTACTGCTTTTTTTCTACCCTCCTGTGGAGTGCTAGAAGTCAGTACAACTTTTTCAGTTTTGACTAACAATGTTCATGAATTCTAATTGTACTTAAAATTTTTATGTGTTTTTCCCCAGCTCTTTCTAGCCCTCACTGGACCTTGATTTTGTGCTTTCTGATAATCTTTTTCCCTTTCAAGCAAATACAGCACCTGATTTACTCTTAAACTAGCTTTCTTTAGAAGTCTCTCATCTCTCAGTCATTCAGGAGCAAAGACTTTTTCCTCCCTTTTTGAAGGGACCGGATATTCCTGTTACATGCCTATTTTATTTAACCGTAGTAATTTGAATACACATTGATCCTTGATTCTGTTTTGCCTAGGAAAACAGTATGTCATCAGTGATGTTCCAGTGCATCACACTGAGACAAATGTTTACTCATCAGCAGCCAATATGCTAGTTTGGGGAGCATAAGCTACCTTTTACGAGTTTTATAAATCTTAGTTTAGGATATGTTGGCTGTTAAATAGGAAGCGTTACCATTAAAACAAAATCACAGCTGTTTAGCATTATACCAGTTGTAATTCCTTCTTCTCAAAATCTTTAAGGTAGGGTACAGTCTGGTCCTAAAAAGAAAAGAATTTACATTTTCCAAGCATTGCCATCATTTTCTTTAGTGAACTATGTTCACTTTGAAAATTCTAATAAGAGTTGCTGCTACCGCTTTCTGCAAGGTCTAAACTTGATTGTTTGCCCTGCTATCTGAATAGTGTTGCAATGATCTGTAAACAAAGGGGACATTTAGTGTTAATAAAAGGAAAATGTTTAAGCTTTGATCAGGGGAAAAGCAGGAGGGGTTGGTTTTCTTTTTGATTTTTTTCTTCATGGTTTAACAGTTTATTAGCACTAGGTTAAACAAGCTAATGGGTTCAAATTATAACAAAATAATTGCAGTAGTTTATAGAACCACTATGAAATAAACTCCCCCTCTCCTTTTTAACCTTTCATCTTAGTCTTGTTCTTATCTGTGAGCTACTTCTTTGCCCTGCTCTTCCCCTTCGCCTGAAAAATAAGTAGAAAATACAGCTTACATCATGCCTGTACACATTTCTAGGTTTTCTACATCCCCAGAGGAAAGTGGATAAATAAATATACATTTTTCAATAGTTGTAGAGCATTTGTTTAACACTGGCTAACTCCCCAATAGCTAGCAGAAGATTATACACGCAAATCTAATTTTCTAGCTAACGTAGGTCTCTCTTGGGAACCTTAGTGGCTGCCTGCAAACATTTTCCTTGAATCAGCAGTATCAGCAAAGATTCATTATGTTGCTAAAAATATATAATGTAAAAAAGTGAACTAAAAAAAATGGAAGAAGATTTTAAAAGTAGAAGGAGATGGAAAAGGGAAGTACTATAAAGAGAAGGGCATCTATAAAGACAGAGGGGTCTAAGCCTTTTACAATAGAGGCAGTCTGAAATAACCATGGTTTCTTCTTTGAATCGTGAGAATAGCTATTTTCTTGTTTAAAAGCTTAAAGAGCTATTAAGTTGGGCAAATCACTGGTAAAACAGCTGGAAATGTAAATAGCAATTTAAACAGTCCATTGCCCCTCAATCCAAATGTGGAATGTGCAGATCTACTTCAAAAAAGTTCCTCTGGTTTTATTATATTGTCAATGGTAAGAGGATTGAGTAGGCACCCTTTCTCAGTGGGCTGAATGGAGATGGTGTGCTTTATTTAGAAAATCCACAATTTTTTTTTCCTTTTTCTCCTTTTTCCTTTATCCCCTTTTTCCTTTTTTCTCTTGTTTTTCTTTCTTTCTTTCTTTTTTCTTTCTCTCTCTCTCTCCTTTTTTTTTTTTTTTTTTGCGAGTGAGCAGACGGGTCTCTAATTTTCACACCATTCTCCCTTAGAGACCTCCTTCAATTGCACCATTCTTTCATTATGTGGAACTAATGAAGTGCTCTGCAACCTTTAGGTCTCCAAAGAATCCATTGCTCTAGGAATATAGTCCTTAAATAAAACATGTTTCATTGGCTGACTTCAAAACACTATTCTTATGGGGGGGAGGAAAGGGGGATAAATAATTGGCCTGGAATCACTGTGTGAAAAAAGGAGAAATTACATCAGAGAATGCTTTTAAATATAGTTAAAGTCAAAGGATACATTTGGCAATGTTGGTTTTGGTTCTTGTTCCTAGTAAGTTGTAAAATCAGGATATAATTTTTTAAAATATCAAATTACAATTTTTTTAATGACTATTGTCTTCAGAGCCTGTGTTCTTTTGAGTGACTACTGGGTTTTGTGGTGTAAAAATAATGCAATGCCAGATCAATAAGACTAATAATTCAGCAGCTGAGTTTGAAGGCTGGCTGCCTTGGGTATCTTAAGAATAACATCTCACATTTTATACATTGCTTTTCATCTTCAAAGTACTCTACAAACACTAACTCAGCCATGTGGCTTGTTTATTCAGCCTGTGAAAGCATAGATCTGTATTATCCGTGATGTATCAGGTGCCTTATTCTCCCATGGATATTTGCTTGTATGAATGCAACTTATTTTTGTTTTCCACCATGGGCCTTGTAGAACACAGCTATTCCAAATTTGTCAAAGTCTTTTCTCTTCCTAAGCAATCTCTGCCTCTGGCATTTTTAATTGATTTGCCTTTCTTCCCTAAAGCTTTTAATTGGTCTGAGCCTCATTTTCCTTCCCCCATCCTAAAACCAGCATTGTTACAACCAAAATGTTCTTTCTCACAATAGCTTTGTCTGCAGAATCTCATTTTTTTAAATAAAAAGGGGGAAGGAGGAAATGAAACTACAGTTAAAAATAAAATTGCTTATATATGTCCAGCTTGCATCTGAACCCAGCAAAGAAATGTAAACATTTCATTTTTATTAGTATTCATTTCCTTTAGCATTGCTTATCTTTTGCTTAATTTTATTTGGTGCTTGATCTAATTTGTAGTATATTGGATTTTGGCTATGGTAAACTGAAATAGCACTATCAGCATGATTATTGTTACAGTACTGGCATGAGAGATTTGCTGGCTTAATTTCCATGAAAACTAGAACAAACTGTAATGTCTGTCTTTGTCTGTAAAACAATTTATATTTATAGAAACTGTTGTAATCATCTGTTCAGAGTGAAAGGATTTCTTGGAGCATAACTATTCTACAAAACCCAGGACTTATCCCAGATTTCTAGTCTAAAAATAACGTATTTAAGCTCAGTTGAACAGATTAGAAAACAAAACAGTGCTTAATGAACAAGAAGCTCTAGGGTTTGGATGGCTATGGATAAGTTGCTGTCTTTAATTAGCTCCCACTGTGTCTTGGTAGGGGCAGCACACCCAAATGCTGTGGAGCAGGAGTCAAGAATATGGACTAAGATTTGCCAAGGTCATTAGTAGCAACAGTTGCCTAATTGTGGACCCTCTCAAGTGGCTTGATTTCAAATGTGCACGGAGCTCACAGTCACTGTGTTAAGCCACTCTAAGTTGTATAATGGAGACACCTGAAATTCCTTTTTAAGTCTTGACTCTGACTCTATTTCTGGGTTTCCGAACTTCCGTGTGAAGATGAAAAAGTCATTTAACATAGCTCTATGTCCCTTTCCTTATCTTTACTTGGGGAGATAAGACTCCCTTCTCTGAGTTATGAGACCTAATTCATGAATATTTATCAAAGTCTTTGTGCAGAAGAGAGAGTTTTACAATACTGGCCTCATAATACATAATTTTAAAAATTACAAATTAGGGGCCTGCTGAGTTTCTGTAGCTTGGTATAGGAGTCATGTTTTAGTTGTATGCTGCCAGTTCCTTGTGTGCAGTAATGTTTACATAGCTTTGGCACATAGAGGAAGAGATCTTACTGTGCTTTCTTCTCAAAACAGCATATGCAGTCCCGAGCTGTCAAGCCATGAGAGGCTTGACAGGCCTGGCAGGTGAGCAATGGGAGCACAAGATGATGGAGAAGATGACTGTGGTGGGCATGGGTTGCAGCACCCACAGTCACCCAGTCACTGTTTGTATCCTTCCACTACAAATAAGTTGTGGGCTCTCCTAGACTTCTGGTGTGTTAAATTTGATCTAGGACATGCAGCACGAGCTTTCCACAGGGCTGACACTCTACTGTTGTTGCACTCTGCAGAGTTGTTAATTTAGCCATTTGGATCTGGCAGTGTTTGCACCCCCTTTGTCCAACCTTGAGGGCATAATTCAAGACCAAATGAAGCTAATAGAAAGCTGTACAGTATTCTGAGTTGGTGGGTAGAAGCAGAGGTAGAAACCAGAAAAGAATTGAGACCCTATGTGAACATTTAATCACATGCTGCTGAAGACAAAACATACAGGGAAATCCGTAGAAGTTAGATAGCACTATGTTCCCTGTCAGTTCAGTTAACACTTGCCTGTAGATTTTAAGGGCAACAGTGGACTTATTTCTAGGTATGCAAATAGAGACAAAGTTGAGATGCCATGTTTAAAGAAAGTTCAGAGCATCCACAAAGTCTTTTGTGTGTTATCCACGGTTTTGATCTTGACTCAGGTAGGTAACCACATACACTTAGAGCAGCTTCTTTGGTGTCCAAGGGTTCTTTACATTCACTTGGGGGACATATATTGATTCTGCTTTTCTGTAATTGTACTATAGGTATTTGATTAAAACTAGTTTCAAATGATTTTAGATGTGTAATTAAGCATGATCAGTTTAAGTAGGATGAGAATTTATCTGGGGGGAGGGAGGTCTCTCAAGCAGTCAAGGTAGCTTCTGCTTTTCCCATATTTTAACTTAGTGATAGAATGCATTTTATCCTATGTCATGGTCTTTCTGAGCACGCCTTTGTGAACCAGTTCTACCAGCCTATTCTCTTATGTCAGCTACCTTCACTGTAATTTAGGACACAAGTATTAATCCAATCCATCTCTAATGACATAGTAATACTAACAAACTACTACAAATTACTAGTAGGTCAACACTGTGGATTTTGTCTAATTTGAAAGGAGAAACACTAAGCATATGAGACCCAATCCTGCTGTCATTATTCATAAAGCTATGCCCGTTAAGTTGAATAGGACAATATGCAGGATTAAAGTGGGTGGAGTTTTACCCTTTCTATATCAAGGCCTTCTGAGGATGCTGCATTTAATTCTATTTGATAATCTCCTCTCTTATTTGCCATTTCACACCACCTGAAACTGCAGCTGCCTGTCAGGAATTGAGTTAGTCTAAGCTTCAGCTATCTCATATGTAGCTTAGCGCAGTAAAGCATTGGCTCCTCCAGAGAGCCCTTAGGGAGAAGAGCTCATTTAGCAGAAAATGATAATTGGGTTTTCCAAACAGTTCTGGATTATCACTGTATTTTTGGATAGGTTGGTGTATTTAAAAAGCTTCTGCAAGAGTATAGCAAAGGAAGCTGTGCTTTTAGGGGTGAAGTAGGCTACTAGACAACCCTGGCTCCTTTAAAGATGATTATTGGGAAAGCATGCAAGTGTGAGATAAGCGTTCTAGCATACAGAAGCAGCAAGCTTTCAGTATGAGGGATTTGTGGAGAGGGATGTTTGCTTTCTATGCTGAGGAGTGATAACTGCTGACTGCGTCATAGCAGTAACAGGAAAAGGGGCTGGGGTCTATATGAGGGTGGGGAGGTCTTCCACAACTACAGTGCTCCCTGACAGCAATTTGAACTGCACCTGCAGTCAGAATAGGCCTCTGAACATGACCCCAGCGCTACAGGAGAAGGTGGTGTGAAGGATGAAGATTTCCTAACCTTTTGTTTTGATAAACTCTCTACAAACTCAGGTTAGAAGAACTGCAGATATCAACACTAACGGGTGGATAGATTTTTTTTTTCGTGCTCTTTCAGCGGGAAGGCATTGGTTGATACAATGGTAAAGCCTGAGGCAAAGATTTGGGCTTGGATATTTTCTGGGGTATGTTCTCAGCTGGAAGTTTCTCTTAAACTAAAATAATCATGTTAGTTTTGTTTCATCAGATTCCTCTGGTGTGTTCAGAAGAGCTGCATGAGTCTACTTATAACATGCTCTTTCCCTATTACTGCATACTCCTGGGGGAACTGAATTTTTCCTGTGTTGTGCCCTATTAAAACTCTAAGCACAACACTGTATTAAGTATAACTTCTATTTTTCAATTATTTTGGCTATTCTTTCAGACTAAAACAAGCTCATCTTCCCTAGGTAGTGCTTACAAGAGTGCTGAGTGTCATCATTTTAAATGTTTGAATATGCAGAAATATGGGAAACTCGGATATCTTTCCCTAAAAGAAGCTGGCTCATCAGTCCTGGAAGTTAAAACAATATTCTGGTAGTGAAAGTGGTTTCACTGAAATATTTTAAAGAGCCTATTGCAAGACAAGATCATCTCTTTTTTCCTCCTCTCTTAGAAGACTGAGAAAAATCATCCTTCCTGACTTTAAACAGTTCTCTGTTCAGAAGGACTATTCTGTTTACTGGAAAGTAGTTTAAACCTGTTAGCTGTCACAATTCTTAGTTAATCTGAGCATAGCTATAGATAGCAACAGAGTTACTTGCTAAAGAAGTAAGAGTAGGAGACAGGACCTTGCTTGTTCTAACTTTGAAGCTTCTACATTACTCTCTTGATCAACCATAAATCTAGTGATGAGTGACTGTCCTGTGGTGCAACTCATCTGGTTATGTCCTCATCAGTTTAATACCATAATCCTCATAATACAAGACTATAGGCCTAACTTTTCACTGCTTTGTATCTGGCACACTCACTTGTCTTTCCAGGTGACAGCTGGAGTATTTTATATTCACTGACACAGCTGAAGAGGTCTAGGCTAGAGTCATACCAGGAGAAACAGGTTTCCTGGTCAAAGCTGATCTTAGCTGAGCTGCGTTAGATGAACAGAATAACTGAAATAAAATGCATTTATTTCCAGTGCAAAGAATTACACTTGTGTATATATTTTATATAGGCACCTACTTTGGAATAAAACTCTATTTGGTTTTGTTTAGGATAAAAACTATTTTCAGTAATAGACCAGACTTTATCCAATGAAGAAGGGCTTGATCTAGACAATGTCTTTAGCACAGTCTGTGCAAGTTCATGCTTCTTGCTCTCTCGATCATGTTTATCTGGCAACAAGCTCTTACCCTGTGTGGGTCAAGCGCACCAAAGTTTACATCTAAACAAGGGGGTAAATACATACCATGCATGCACTAAAATTAAGTATATTGGTTTTGGGAAAGCGGTAAGCAATTCTGCAGTCATTGAATGACCTCCCCACTGCACAGTTAGGTGGGACTTGGGCTGATGCAGAGGTTAATGCACTGACCTGGTCCCTGGTTCTCCAAAGGTCTTTGATGGAAGGGTTTTTTTTTCCTTCAGTGTCTATTGAGCAGGTGTGCTGCTATACAAAACAATCTCATGTTCAACTGCAGTAGGCCCTTTTCAAAGTTTGGCAAGTTAAAGAGAAAGACTTGAGAGCAGCTCTGGTACTGTGGGCCTCCCTGAATAGTGCTGAACTTTGAATCAGTATGCAAATCCCACTCTAGCTTTTAGTGGCAGAATGGGTATGAAGGGAAGAAGAAAGGCTGCAGGAGCACATTGCATTATAGATACTTTTCTTTTCCTGCTGGCATGAAGGTGTCCTGAGAAACAGCATTGAAAAATTGGTTGAGGAGTTAGGAAAAATTTTGGCTAAAGAACTTCTGTTGGAATTTTCTTAGAGTTTTGCTGCTGTTAATGTTTAGGCAGAAACATTTGGGGTTCAGAATCGGTCCAAAAGAACTGAAGAAGGGGCTGACAAGATCCCACCACAACTCAGCAAGGTCTCTTGCCAGTTCACCCACTAGTCCCTCTGTAGCTGCTCTGCCAGGCTGCAGTTGAAGTTTGCAGCCTCTGGAAATCTTGGGGCTTCTGGGAGTGTTTTTTTGGGGTAGGCAGGACTCTGAATTGGAACAAAATCCAATTTCACAATGTTAAAGTCCTCTGTGAAGTAGAATCAGCTTTTTCTCTGACTTGCTGTCATGGTATGCTCTACAGAGAAGAGGGGACTGCCCATGTGGCTTAGAGCCATGTTTCTCCCTACATCTGGTTGTGAGCTAAGCTCAAGGATAAAGAGACTCAGTGTGGAGGCCATGGCCTCTTCCCTTTATCTTGTAATGTATGATTCTGATCCTGCTGACACAGTCTTTGCAGAAGTCTATATGCAGGATTAGTCCTGCTGATTAATATGCACATGCTTCAATGTTCACAAAATCAAGGCCTTGATTAGACCCAGGAAAGCACACAGAAAACTGTCTGCAGATCTTGGATAACAGTAAGAACAGGAACAACATAAAATATTTCTGTGTTTGAGTGCCCTAACCAGGGCTTTGAAGAGGAAACCAGAGCCAGCTCTAACCATTTCTGAAGGAGAAGTTTACTTTAACCTGATAAATTGTAAAACAGCTTGAGGTCTTATGTCTCCTCAAGAGTTCTACCAATCTTTCTGCAGTTTTCTAAAACAACCCAAAAGCTTTCTCAGCTGTTGAGTACTGTAATTCTTGTTGCTGTCCTGTGCCATCAGGGCAGTTAATGACTATCATGGATGTAAGCTGAAAGAAGATAATTGTAGTTGATATCCACTTTCTTAAACTTCAATTAAAATTGACAGCAATAGGCCTAAAATACCCCAAATATGTACTTTTTTCTGAGTAGCTTGACCTTTGCAGGCTAGACAGACTGTGCAAACATCGGTGTTTAAGTGGATAGCAGCAATAAAATGTGTTTCTGTACAATCACAATAATCAGCAACTTACTCATTTTGAGAATAACTGAGTTGCACATGATAAGAATACAGTGGTAAATAATTTGTACCAGATCAGGAGTCAGAATTTGCACTAGCATGGAATCACCTTTTTCAAGACTTCTATGGAGAAGTCATTGAGTTAAAATCCTGATCCTAGCCTGATCTAAAGTCAACGGTCGGACAAGAGTAATGGAATTCTGCTCACTTTATCCCCTTTGTAGTTAAGGATAGGATTTGATTCTGTCTTTTTTAGCACCTCCTACTTCTCTCTATTGACTCCAGACAAACATGCTGTGGCTCAGCTTCCTTCAGCTGAAATATTTCAAAAACAAATATGTTTTTCTTGAACCAAGAAGGTGTTCTCACCATCCATTCCCTTTCTCTGTACCTTCTACTGGCACAGTAATCTGGACACTGTTGCTGCCTCCCCTTTGTCTCTGGTTTTTATTGCCTTGAGGTTTCTCTTCTGGCTCCCTTATGCCTTCATGTTCTAAAACCAAACCATTTCAGGATGCTGCTGTCCCTCTTCTTGCAAACACCAAAACACATCACCATCTTTAGTGGCATTTTGGCAACACAGTTAGCAAACAGGACTTTCTTAAGAAAAGTGTCTTTTTCAACTGCCTGTTTCACCCAGGTTCCCCTGTTGTCCTCTTCCACCTACTCTGCTGGAATGTCACAACAGGCAGTATGTACAATGTTGTTCTGTGCTGTTCCTCTCACAGCTTTTATAGGTGTCTCTTCATTTTAAGAGAGACTGCTGTGATCAGTCTCCTGCTTAATACAGGCCACAAAGTCTTACTCAGCTCTCTATGCATCCAGTTTTCATTCACCTGTTTGAGCTCTAACTTTCATCTTGGCAAAACATGCCTTTCACCAGGCTGGAGTACTAATAACAGAGGATGTACTCTACCCCTTGTGGTGACCATGGTATATTATCATCTTTCCATCTTGGTGGTTACAATCTAAGCAAAAAAATTCTCCTTTGCTCTGATAACTCTTTTTTTTCCTCTCTAGTTGCTAAAGCGTTTTTATGAATGGAAAATTGTTCATACAACAATCAGGAGGGAAAGCAGCTTGTTAATTTGAAAATATGCAATGTTCAATAAGGCATGTTGTGATCCATCCTTATTAAAAGATTTAAAGATTTAAGAAAAATCTTTCTGTATGAGGTTTAGTCTCTCTTGGCACTCTGGCAATGATGGGGGATGGCCAGTTAGCTGAAGCAGGCGGCGTGTGTTGGAGGAAGCTAATATTGCACTAGAAATAGKGGAATAGCTGTCCTCCAGTATGTGTTGATGATATCTGTTCAAGGTTTGGCACTGATTTACATAAATTTTTGACCTGAATAGCCATATTTCCCAGGGACAGAAATTTGTACAGGGACAAATCATTGAAATATTTCAAATGCATGCTTCTTCATAACTTCTGGGAAATTCAGACACTGTTTTCCTCTAGTTTCAAAAGTTTCCMCTGAGTCCTACTACATGTAGAAACGGGAAATATTCTGTATCATTCTGAAGACTTGGTTTCACATTGTTTGTTTCTTCTTAACAGGAAGGATTTATATAAAAAACTTAGAGAGACATGGTCTAGGGTTTGAAGTATACATGTTCTCTGCACAAATTCTGGCACCTGGCCTCTTTCTTTCCTATCCAGGAAAGCCAGATTTCACTTGGAGTCCCTCATCAGTGCAGTTCAAGAATAAAAGAATTCCCCTATCAGGGCTTCTATGTGTCACTGGCATCATAAAAGCGCTAGCTGTGAAGACTGACAAAAAATGTTTGGTGTGTTATTTTTTCTAAAACAGTATCTAGGGGAGTTCAGTTGAGGTCTGGACCCTATTTTGCAAGGTGCTATATAAATATAGTGAAAGACAGGCCCTGCTGCAAAGGGCTTGTTCTGTAAATAGGCAAGATGGATAAGAGGAGGAAAGAGAAACAGAACCACAGAGAAGTAAAGTAATTTGCCCAAGTTCACACAGCTTGTCAGTGACTGTTCTCCTGATTCCTAGCCCTGACTACTAGCTTGTGTTGCCTCCTGAGAAAGCATTGGACGTGACATGCAGGTGTTCATAAATATAAAACTGGGAAACCAAATAATTCTGCAAATGCTGTCCTACCCTCTCAATGTTTTTTTTTGGAATGGTGAATGTCTGTGGTTCAAGGTGTTTTGGAGGTGAGGCCACTGTTTAACAGCCGCACTTTCATTTGTGCCCTTGGCCTTCCCAGTACAACAGAAAGTGTTCATGGAGTTGGTACCCTGTAACGAGATGGGCCCTAATAAAACCTCTTCTCTTTTTTGAATGGAATAGTCCTGAAAAGCTTTAAAGAAGTTGGTGTGGAAGAACATTAGTATCCTGTGTAATCCATAACTATATGCACAAACTTGCTGCTGACTGCTCAAGGTTTTTCAGGCAGAGCTCAGGGGCAGTGGTGGAGAGCTTTAAGCAATGGCAGTGGTTCCCAGGCTAAGGGTCTCCCTTTGATTCAGGTAGTTCTTGCTGATACAGGTAATATACAACAGATCTATGGTCATATGAGACTGGCTCCTCTTAGCTTCCTTGATAGAAGAAGCTACACAGTCATTACTTCTAACATTAAATTTGCCATAGAAGCATCTATACAACCAACACAGGGATGTTATGTGATTATAAACAAGCACAGAAGCATAATTGCAAGTGGAAAAGGTGGCAGTCCACAAGGATCCCCTTTCTAAGATGTGGCCTTTAGCAGGGAAAATGGCTAGAAAGACCCTTCTGGAAAGGGTTGTGCAGTCTCCTTCCTTGGAAATATTCAAAAGCCATCTGGACACAATCCTGGGCAATGTGCTGTAGGTGACCCTGCTTGAGCAGGGGGGTTGGACTAGATCATCTCCAAAGGTCCCTTCCAACCTCAACCATTCTGTGATTCTATGAAATGCTCAGCCTTACACTGTAGATCATAGTCCTTATTTTATATGATGATCCCCATTTAAGATTCAGACCCTCTTCTGATAAACACTGTACCATTGTATTTCCTCATGGATTCTGTTAATCAGGGTTTCAGTTTAAAAACAAGTTTGCTAGAAGATGGGCACCCAATATAAAGGATCCTTAGTTCTCGATTGCATGCTACTCTCAGAATATACAAGGGAATATAGGACTGGTTTGACATTTGGATCATTGTGACTCCCTTTCCTAAGTGCCATACAGGCAGTGTTAGTACTGTACAGATTGTAAATGTATAGAATCAGGGAAGAAACTAGTGCAGTGATTTTGGTAAGAGTAACTTAACCTGTGCACTTAACATGATACTTTTGGTGCATGCTGAGAGCAAGTCACCACAGCAATTGGATTATTTTGTTGCTTTAGCAAACCTTTTTATTACCTTGTGACTTTAAAAAAAAGTTGAGGTAGTTCAGGTTTAGATATATTTCTAATGAAGTCCTTCATGGAAAGTATATTTTTTTGCACAATTTATCCCAATTAAGTAGTGTGATTTCATGAAATGGAATAAGACCAATTACAGAACATAAAAAAGCAAGAGTATTAATGAAGGAGGCTTAGCATTTTAAATAGCCTTATTTTCCACCTAGGCAAAACTCATACTTACAATGTCTTTGAAAATAAGAGGTCTTTTCAGGAGGCTCAGAATCGGTGTTAAAGAGTTAAAGCTTACCGTATCAGCCCATATAATTACTAATGGAATGAATGTAATTCTGCTACAGCATGCCATAAAACTCACTAGGTGGAGCTCTAAGGTACCAGGTAATCCCTCTGGGGACCTACATGGAAGAAATACTCTGTGTATCCATGGAAAGACTTGAGCGTGGAATTCACAACTGCACCTCGGTGTATTAACACAAAAATAAGAGAGTGGAATTAAAATAATAATACCACTACCCCAGCCCTCCAGGATTAAGGACGGGAATGCCCAAAGCAGAGGTGTAGACATTCAGAAAGCAAACAGCCTTTATGCCATGCACTAATTATTTCACAATTTCAGAGTTGTATGGAGGAAGAAGTGGTGCATAATTTGACTAATGAAGAACCTGGGCTGAGCAATGTTTCCTTCATTTCCCTCCAATATCTTATGGCTTTAAGACACTTAATGATGCTACACTCCGGGCAAGTGTGTTGTACTGAAACATGCATATACTTGGAAGGAACTTGAAAAAAAGAGGCATCTAAAGTTATCACAAGGTTTATTTATTATCCAGATGACAAGTGGAGGTTACAAGCAATGGGGACTCTAGCTTGGGGATTACAAGGAGTTAAAAATAGAGAACCTCAGAGTAGCAAAGTAGTTCACTAAGGAGGGCTCAATGAAAGAAACAAAGGTATAAAATGAGCAGGGGTGCAAAGTCAGCAAGGGGGTGTCTGCAGACTATTTCAGTCCTTTGAAGAGCATCAATCTGGAAGATTTCAGGTTCACGTTTGCCCTTTCAGAGGCAAATTTCTCATCCTGGGGTTTAAATGGAAGGATATCTCATTCCGGGCGCTGGTGATAACGAAGCTTATGACCCAAATCAAASTATCGGCCCTGTCAGGGTTTCTCTCAGTATTTGGGGGAAGCTTCTCGTCTGTGCCCAGAGCCCCGCAGGGGACACGGGCACCGGGGCGGGCCGAGCCCGAGGAAGCCCGGGGGTCACCTGTGCACGTGGAAAAGCGGCAGCATCATCCCATGAGGAGAGGCTCAAGAGGGCCGGGGGAAGGCAAGGTTGGCCAGGACGGTCGGGGAAAAGCGCCTGAGCCCTTCACGCTTTCTGTGGGAAAGACCTAGAAATCCCTTAAAACGTTATGGAAAGCTGGTGGCTGGTATTAATGGTAATGACCCGAGGCAAGTGGAAGAGGCAGCGCCAGGAGTTAGACGAGGCTAAGAGGAAGGCAAAGGGGACGG
>NW_020449008.1:555789-558879 GCF_003343035.1 Apteryx rowi | reverse complement strand
ATGGGGTAGAAAAAGTTACTTTCCTTAAGTGCCTGCGAGATAAATATGTGCTGCTGGATGCTGGAGACTCCCCGGAAGAAATGTTGGCTGTTACATCTTCTCAGGCTTTCCCTGTCTGCGCATTAACTCAAAGACCCGGTATTTCTTCATAGCCTCACTCGTGTCTTTTTAGTAGCATTAATGATATTAAGTCTTTGCTCTGATGTTAAAAAAAGCACCTCTGTTTAGGAATGTTGTAAACCAAAAGTATTTTCTTAAAGATGTACGTGCAGTCTCTGAAGTTGTGCTGGAAGAAATCCGTTAAGGTGAAGTGTGGGGGGGGGGGAAGGAAAAATCCCTTCTCCCCAGATACAGAGTTTAAATGCAACAAAATGAACGAAGTCGGTGTAGAAGTTCTTAAAGTCCAAGAAATGCAACGTGGGATGCGGAGCAGAACGAGGGCTCATATTTGGTTTTGCCCTTTTCATTTGACTCATTGGCATTCACGCCTGACTCCCAGGCATCCTCTGGTTGCTGTGAAATGTCCCCCTTGGCTCAATGCAGTTTGAATTTTTGACGGCATTATAAAGAGTCCAGCTGTCACTTTTGCTGATCTTGATGGGAGATGGGTGCCGGTTTAATGAGTCAAAAGTATGAACCAAAGCGCTTTAAAAAAATCTTCTTCTTTTCTTTTCGTGCTTGACTGAATCTGTGTCTGATCTGAGCAACACCCTCGGACCCCCTAAGCGAATTCACGTAAATCACAGCTAGATCTGAACCGTCTCGGCGGCTAAAATAAACGAATGGACAAGAAAGAAGGAACAGACTACAGCAGTAGTGCGTTTCTCGAGAAGACACAACGCTCAGCGTTTGGGAGGGGAAAACTTTTCCCCTCTTTCTTAAAAAAATAATAATAATAATAATAATAATAATAATAATAATGAGTCCATGCAATTCTCTTGCTAGGAGTCCGAAGGTGCACCCGCGGGGCTGTCCCGGTCTGCACCTCAGCAAAGTTGTCTGCTGTGTGCCTTCCCACAATACCTGATTATTCCCCTCTCTCTAAATAGCCCCCTCCTGTCCCCGGTGACTTTGAAGGATCCTTGTTTTATCACTGGAGATGGCTGAGTGAGCACTTCTGAAACAATTAGCGTTAGGATTTCAAGCTAACAATAAAACTGTTTTCACTTTACTGCACCTTTTTTGAGAATCTGTTAATCTAATTGGCATGAAACCAACCGCACATGTCTTTCGCTGGATGGCTGCCTCCCTCCGCAGCACCCCTCTCTCCTCGGAACTTCATAAAAATAAACGGGAAGCTGTGCTCTCTGCAGCTCTATTAGCTGTTCCCCGGCTGGTAACCCACCTCTCCCGGGCAGAGAGCTCCCCTGCGTGCTCCCTCCCCCCGGGAGCCCTAGACGTGCCTGTCGCATGAAAGGGTGAGGAAAACCGTTTAAAGGGTATTAGGGACCCGACGACGGCGGCCGACAGCTGCGGGCGGCCCGGCCCGGCCCGGCGGCCGGTGTCCCCGCGCACCGCCGGGCTCCGGCGGCGGCAGCATCGCCCTCCCCCGCGCCGCGGCCCCGCCGCAGCCCGTAGGGCGCGACGACAGATGGGGGGGCGAGGGGAAGGTTAGGCAGGACTTGAAATGTTCGCATGTTAGCAGCACATCCCATCCGTGAATAAGTCGGAGCTTTTCTTTCCATGTTCACTTCATTAACATTCCCACGACTACCAAATCTCGACTCGCTCTCATCTTCTCCTCCCTCCCCCGTCCTCTTTAAATCCGGGGGAGAACACGAATGCCCATCACTGAAATGTTTGTAAGGGTTTCCTACCCGGAAAACAAGAAAAGCAGTCGGGGCTCCCCCTTTCAGCGTCCGGCACATCAGTAAAGCACCCTAATGAGCAGTGGCCAGGAAGACTGCTAGGACCTTTTCGTTCTGAATGAGTTTTAGTCTATGTAGATGATGTTATTGCAGGTTGCTTTTCTCCCCGCTAACTTATCGAGTTTCATATGGTCTTCTATTTATTTTTTTGCCTCTTAATAAAAAAGGATTAATGTGGTTTTCCTGTTCAAATATTTCTTTTTCTCATTCCCCTGCCAACAGAGTTTGTTTAAACTAGTGTCTATCTTTCTAAATTAAGAAGATCTCTTTGCTAGGAACATGCAAATGGGCTTTTCTTCTCCTCTTCTGGGTCATTTAAACGCTCTCATGTTTTAACTCACAAATGGATGTGGGTCTCCAGCGCTAGACYTATACAACAGACACTAATTTCTAATGTGTAATGATTTTCTAATGCAGAAACGTGGGACTGAGCTCATCTAGCTTTGTGGAGAGAAAGCAGGGTTTATAAATGGCTTAAGGAGAGCATAACGCGTTGGTTTGTTTAATTATTTAACCTTGAATGTCCCCACGTCCAGGATGACGCTCAGAAGGTAGACAAGCCAGCAGCTTCTTCAAAGGGAGCTTGAAGCTTTTCCATGTCTCAGGTCTCCCTTCTTCTCTCTCTCTCCTGGGGTTCATTCTGTGATTCCAGATGTTGACGAGTGCGCAGAAGCTACAGATGACTGTCACATCGATGCAATTTGCCAAAACACACCGAAATCGTACAAATGCATCTGCAAACCGGGTTATAAAGGCGAAGGGAAACAATGTGAAGGTAAGGGCAGCCGGGCTCCTCTCCTATCTCTCCTCCCCTCCCTTCTCTTATTTGTTTGCTCTTTAAAAGCTTTTGTAAATAGCTGAATTCCTGAAACGATTAATGCAGATTTACAGCTGCTTAACCTCAAATCTCGGTGTTCATTGGCAAGCATCCCCTGCTGCTTTTGCTAATTGTCCGGCATCACAGACATCGTGTCCTCCAGCCTGATTTTAAGTATAAAAAAGGGGGAAGAGGTTGTCCCTCACCGAAGCTAGCTGGGTTTGACACCGGCTTCTCCCGGCCGGTGCCGGGGCTCGAAGCGCACCGAGGAGCACGCAGGGCCCGCCTCGCCGGGTCTCCCCGCTCCCCCGGCAGCGAGCGCCGCGCCGGGGCGACCTACCGCGCCTCGGGAGGCCTCCCGTCCCGGGCTGCGGGCGGCGGCGAGGCCGTGTGGCCGGGCCGGGC
>NW_020449008.1:470041-555758 GCF_003343035.1 Apteryx rowi | reverse complement strand
GCGGCGCGGAGCGGAGCGGCGGGCGCCTCCCTCCCTCCCTCCGCCGCAGCCGCGGGGTCGCACCCGTCCGGGACCCCCTCGGCCCGGCGCGGCCCGGCGCCGCGGGCTGCTCCGCTCGCTCTCGCGGGTGCCCCTGAGGCACAGGGAAACTTGCACCTCTCGCCCGCCTAATGGGTTACTGCCCTCACTCCCGAGCACATACACACACACACACCTCGGGGCCAATTCAGTAGGATTTTTTCCACGTCAACTTGACCAGGACATCAGAGCGCCGTTCCCCTTGACATTAGGCAAGTGTCAAATCACCATGTATTTTTGAGTCTGTGGAACACTTATTATTAAAAAAAAAAAACGACAAAAACCCCCCTGTTTCAGATTATTATATTTACCGGACTTTTAAAAGTTGGTTTACTTCTGTATGTCTTTAAATCAATGCATTCAACTGAAAAGGATCTAGCATGTTTTACTGTGCACTGTTTACACTCATATTTCAGATTTTATAAAGTATGTCTTGTCTCTTGAACTTCAACAGAGACATTATTCTCTGGTGACAAGAACTAATATTGTAATCACAGCAGAAGGCCTTTAAATAAAGGATGTAAGATTATTGTTTTTTCCACTTGTAGATGCTTAGCAGCTATTTAAATTTTCCTTCCAAGTCTTTTTTTCTGCTGCAGACTGAAACTTTTTTAAAATGTATATGGCTGGTCCATTAAAAAGATTAAAGACCTAAAAATGACTTTGCTGAAGTCTACAAAAATTTGAAACCACATATTATTCTCCATGGACTTCCAAAGTGTTTGTTCAAGTGCCCTCATAAAGCATTTTTGTGGTTGTCATATTTTTCTGTCTTGGGCTTAAACTGACAGAGATAAATTCCTACTGTCCACCTCTTGGTACTCCAGTGTCTCTGAACTGCTGTTCATTTGGAAGCCAGATTTTCTTTCTCGCAAACTGACAGAATAATCATTCAGCATCACTTTCCTCCACTATTTATCCTTTCCAGGCAAGGAGCTCTGTGCACAGAGAAAATGTACTCAAGGCCACAGCTTTAGAGGTTGCAGCATTCTCAGAATTGGTACTTGTTTCTATATTGGTTTTCCACATCAAAAGTTTTCTTAAGCTTTAACTACTCATATTTCAGATGTTGAGCTCTGTTTAATGGTAGACCTGGCAGATATTCGTGCTTGTTTAATACACACATTTCTCTTTGCCTGACTTACCTTGGCTCAGTGAAAAAGACAGCTCTATGAGTAGCAGAATTCAGATTTCCCTGCAGAATGATGTACAGAATCATGGAATTTCTGTGGCTCATGTTGAATTCCAGTATCTGATGGTATTTAGCATCTGACAAACTTGATAAATAAAGTAAGGTAGGGCAGACTGCAACATGTTCTGCCTGGACATTAAATTATTGAACGTTAGTCAGGTAAATGAATGTGAGGTGTCTAAACCAGGGATTACTTTACTATACATGAAATATAACTTTTCTTATGATGTTATACTGATAATTTAAAAGATCTTGCATCACTTTGTATGCATCTTAAGTTCGTGATTAATATCCAATTTTGAGATGAGCAGAAAGCTTGAAATACTATGGATGTTTCCCTTTTGGAGCTTATTTTAGAATGCCTACATAGTAACTCTTATTTTGGTCCCAAAGTACTTTAAAACTTTGTTACTGAAGTAATGTAACTTCAGTGGCAGGCAAATATCATCATGTCCTTTTTATAAGTGAGTAAACTTAAATCCATAGAGGTGAAGGCAGGGTCACACAAGTCAGTGGCAGATCTAAGATCTGCCTCAGGTTTGTTATTCACATAAAGTAGGTTTATTTTGCATCGTGAGATCAAGTTTTCAAAACCTACAGAAATGAACAGAATGGCAGTATTGATTGGTATTTAATATTCTGTCACAAGACGACACCAGTAATCAGCCTTTTAAAAATTATGTTTTAAGATAGAAGTGAATATGCTAGTAATAACAAAGATGAAATACACCGTGCAATTTTCATTGCACCAAAACCAAAGCTGGGTTGTTAAATGATTTTGGTTCTTTATAACTAAGCTTTTAAATGGCTTTTTCATCACTGAAACTAGTTATGTGTGAGAAAAGGTAAAGATATTTAATTTTATTGTAAAGATAATGTGCCTCCTTAACTGAATTCTTACTGGCATTCGTAGCAAACTATCTATTTTGCTTCGTGTCTGAAGAACATTCATTATAGTGTAGCTAACTCCCTTATAGTGCAGGCTCTTGTATAGAGCCAGGTTCAGTTAAAAAACAAGGATTACCAGGATTGCAATTTATATGCAGCAGTGAGCTGAAAGAAATGATACTGTGTCATCAGATTTACTGTAAACTGCAGGTTCACTAAAATGTTTAGAATATACTGAGATATTAAAATTAATTTAGAGAGATTACACTGTACATGTGAATTTACTTTAAAGATCAGTCTTAAATATTGCTTTTATTCACATAAAATGCATTTTTGGAGAAAGGGATAGAGTATGGGAATTAACATGATTTGTTTGGATAAATTTTAAGTTTTATAATAGCAATGGAGCAGAGATTGTATGAATATGTCCAGAATGTWTGTCCTTTGTATATGCTTGTGTATTTATTAATACATTTTAATTCAAAAATAATGAATAGTTTAAAAAGTGGGACCTTTGAGGCTCATACATGCCTCTTTTGTCACAAGAAATAGGGAGCCCAGGCACTTGTGCAGGATTTTGTGCGTATGTTGCTACTCTCTGATCTAAAGGGTGGGGAGAAATATGCCAGAAACAGTCCTTTAAGGAGATGCAGAGCACTCTAACAGCAATTACCTTGAAATGATTTTTTTCTTGACAATCTTTTAAATTCCCTTAGCAGGGAATTTGTTCCTGAACTTTCATTTTCTCCCCAAAATGTCTTTTGGACTAGGTTTTTCCAGGGTTTATGAGGATTGGGGGTGATTTCTCAGTCTCCAAATTATTTTCTTTTTTTCTTGGTTGCCTGAACCTGCTGATCTATGTCTTTCCATAGAGCTCAGCTGTTTCTCCAGATAGAAGAAATGCTCATTGTGTCCTGGCCCCTGCTTGCCCCTGTAGATTTCAGTTTACCTTTTCTTTTCAACAAGCTATCTGCTGTGCTGTTGTCAAGCCAAAGGCTCAGCACTACTAGTACCCAAAGATGGTCTCAAATCTGTTGTGGGCTTTACTCATCCTCTTCTGGAAATATAAAATGGCAGTAAACACATGTGCTTTATGTTGTGATTTTTGGTTTCCAGTGAACGGAACGATCATAAAATTCCAGATGTGTAACAGGTCATCCCCAGTAGTTGTTATGAATGCCATGGTGATATTTCCTCATATCACGCAAAATGGCAATGTCCTTTGACCACAAGTTCTCTAACTAGTGTTTCCATATGATGGAATAGTGTGTCCAGCCCAAGTAATCTTAAAAAAAGGTTTGCTTCCAATTGTTTGTTTCTTTTTTCCATATACAACCTCTGACTCTTAACTGATAGCTGATTCACTTTCCCTGGCCCTGACAGATCTTGTATTACCTAGGAGATCTTCCATATTGCGATTTTAGTCAGTATCTCAAACACTGGCCTGCATTCAGCTGCATGCAAGCTCCTTCTCATCCAGCAGGTTTTTGGTCTTCTCTTCTCTTCTTTAACTTTTGGTCTCAGGCTTTCTCCTTAGGTTGGTATCTCAGTGAAATTGTCAGCTGGAAAATTATATCAAGGCAATGGGAAATCCAGAAGGTGCAAAAAGATTCCGAGTCCTGGAGTTGCCGAGGCCTTGAGAGGGCCTCCTCTGTCCCCAGTGCCACASTTGTGCTGTTGCAGGATTCCCTGTCGTTGATCAGTTTATGAAAGGGTTTAGCTCTTAAACCTGGTTAATCTTTTTGCCCATAGTCCTGGGTTAAGGCTATTCCAGACCCTCATGCTAGTAATGATTACAAAACTCTGTATAATTGCTGGTTGATGCTAAACTGTGCCCATTTTATATCCAGTTAGTCTGTCAACTTTATCTTCTATTTTAAATATTTTTTCTCCCAGCCTACTGTTTATTCCCAGTGTGAGTGTGATTTCAGTGAGTTGCTCTAATAGTTTATTTTTCTTTTGGATGGTATCTTACACGTAGAACCCTCTCTGTACAGTACGTAGAGGACATGATTGGGTGGATATGATTTTTTCTTGAAAAAATGTTCACTGGAACCTAGTGCTTCTGGGTTGCAAATCTCTGCTTTGAGATTTTCAGTATTCAGGAAGATTTCCTGCTTGATTCCTTTTTTCTATTGTCTTCCATAGTATTATAAATGTTCTTCAGTTCCTTTTATAACTGGTCTGACAGTTGTTGTCATGTCTCTTAAACTCTTTGCACAGAAGAGAAATGCTATGGATAGTAGTTTTAATGGCACAGGCAGTCACTGTATATAACCCTTCAGCTGTAAAGTTTGTTCTCTTGTGAAGCTTGATAATATTGCTGATAGGTTTCTTGCTGAGGGCAACATGCATATACCATAGCAAAGTGTCTTGGCAGAGTCTGCCTTGAGAGGATGATTTTCCGGTTTCCACTCATATCGGAAATTTGTACTAGCAGAGCAGGTGTCTGAAAACACAGACTCTCAGCAGCACTTCTGCCTGACTGATAGCTGGGTAAGCCTATGCTGTTTTAGTGATGTAACTTTGTTATATGTTGATACACTTATAGTTCCTTTTCTGATGTAAGTAATTATTCCAGGTAAGCAGGCAGATGGTCATGGTAACCTGCAAAACAGGCTGTTATTCTTGATTCCCCCAATGACAGGGTCTCACTGGATTTGAACATGATACAGTCACCCAATAAGAGAGACTGTTCCTTCCTCAATCACAGGTATTTTCAGCCCCAGGTAGGTTAAATTCTTCTGTCAAAGGCACACGTCCACTTGGTAGCACATGTAAATTGTACCTTCTGAACCCCTGTGTTCATCTAAGCACTGCTTGGCTGAAGGAGGCTTCTGGCAAAAGTGTACCAAAGCAATCTAGCAAGGCTTCTCCTCATGCAGACCTGATACACTGCTCCCCACAACCACTGCCATAGTTCCTAACATTTGTCTATGTACAGTGAATGGAAATGCTCAGTACAGTGCCTGGAAACATATTTGCATTGATATACCTAGATTTTATTATTTCCATTGGTGTTTTGTGACATCTGGCTTTGTCTCAGACACAATCTACTGCTGCAGACAAAAAGGCATGGAGTACAATACAGATCATCTCTAAAATGTTAACTAAAAGCTTTTCCCTGAACTAAGAATTCTAATTTTGTGGAAAGCAAATGGTAGCATATTTCTTATTTTGACAAATGTTTGGGACCTTTGGGACTATCACATGCAATTTTGTCTTCATGCTGCAGGTGCAATAATGTCCCTAAGCCAAAATTTAAACTACTAATGGTGTTTATGATAATACACTAAAGTTTAAAATGAATAACTCATTGAATTTGCAATGATTCRGAAATAGCATAGATAAACCATTCATTATCATCTTCAATAATTTTGTGGAGGTGAGGCCAAGTTTCTTCTTGTACCTGTTTGTTCAGTCTGTTTTTAAAGGGTTCTAAACAAATCTTAGCAACTGGAAAAAATACATAAATTTTATCTTCTCATCACTCTTGTTTGAAAAATAATAATAATTGTTTCTCCAAGGTTAAATTAATATTCTTCCTACAATATTAATCTTGTTTACCAGATTTAACTTCATTTTCTTAAGGAGCTGGTCTCACTCATTGGGTTTTAATTTTACTTTAGTCTTTCAAATACCTGCTACGTATTTCTCCTGCTCTCCAAAAATGAATCCAAATATTGTCGCAGAGCTGCTCTAAATCAGTCAACCTGGAAGCAGCACAGGATACTTCAGAGTTCTCATTTCCCAGTTCCTTGTTCAGTATCTTGCGCTGAAGCTCCCTCCTCTCTGGAGGGATAAGTAAGCATGGGGGCTTCTGGATGTGTCTTGAATGGAACAATGATCCCATTTCTTCTAAGACTCCCATGTTGTCCCATCAATCCACTCTCACCAAATCTTTCATGCATGGACCATCTTATCAATGAAGTCCTGTGAGACTGAATGAACACTACTGGTTGCCCTCTGGTTTCTGAAACTTATGCATCTTGATGCTTGCATATTTCAAGTGGGCTCAGGCTTGCGCTGTCTGTCTGTCCCACCCTGCTGAACAACAGGGATGCTACCAAACAAGGCAGCCTAAGTGACTTCTTCCTGGTTGATGATTCTTCTGATTACAATAGGTGAATTCATTCCCTCAAGGAAGGGTTGTCTTCTGGGATCTTGCAAATATTGACTCATTTCAGGCTGAATGTTATCACTGCATCCATAGTCTTATTGCTCTTGTCTGTGAAAATGTAATGTGGGTGCTAGGTTTGCTTGCTCAGACCCACTAATAATATCTTGCTACATGCCTGTCAGAGGAACTAAAAAAAAAAAACAAAAAAAGGATTTTCTGAACAGCTCTGTTTAATAATAATAATAATAAAAAGATATATCTACTCCCTTTGTTTGCCTACTGCCTTCTCAAAAGCTACAGGAAGGTGAATGTCTTTTTTCCTTAATATTGTTTCATCCTTGGGTCATATCCTTATTCTAGTTTTTATTATTTTCTGTATAACCTTTTTCATGACCTGATCTCAGTTTAGTGCTTGAGGCTTTGATGCCTGATTTAATTTCTTTTGAAATGGCTTTGCAGTCTTGAAGTCCCTAGCAAATAATACATACTGAAGCTGCTGTGCTTTCTAGTTTCATAGTTAAAATTCTCCCAGTACCTTAACAGATGCCAATTTTCCAGCAGTTGTGAAGGCAGACATTAATGTCATGTTGAACTTCATGTCTCCCTTCCCTAATGGCTGTGTTGCCTGAATGAGATCACTTGTTGCAAGAATCTGTGATGCCTATTTTGTCCTGTAGGCCTGCAGCAGGCCATGTGAGCATAGTGGAAGAGACAGTCTGCCTCCCTGCAGTTTTGTGGCGATTTTCATTTCAGGGTCAGATCTTCCTAGCTTTATTCACAGGGGATATAGCTTTACTCTGAGTGAGCCATTGTGGCGATTTCACTGAAAGCAACTCCAGGATGAAGCACTACATGATGTCAAAAAGGGGGCAAAAGCATCAATTGACTTCTTTGATTGGAGCTCAGTAACTATGTTTTCTTCTCTCTGAAAATCCTACTCATTTGATCACATAATTTCATGTATCATTTTTGGCTTAGGCTGATAAAGGTGTCTCCCAGCATCCAATATTGAAGTCTTCTGTTTCTGTACCCTTTTATTAATTGTCTTGTACCATTGAAAGCCAGATTACCAGCTTGCCAGTTTGGTGAATACTTTAGGGAACTGCAGTCTGTTAGGGGATGGAGAGGAAGTAGCAAGCAAGAAAATGCTCCTGAGAGTGTTCAGTAGTAAAGCAGAATATTATTACAGCCTAAGTGAATTAGCAGCTTACAATAACTTTTTTTTTCCTTGATGCTTCTTTTGTTCTTTGAACGGGGCTTTTGTTTTTGGCCAGGATTCAGGCTTGATTTTTTTTCTTGCAGACTGCTTTATTTTTCCGACTGTGTTCATCAGTTTATCCAATAAAACCAGAATATCCTTTAGTCATGACAGCAGGACCTGTCTAATTGTTCACAGTGTCATCAGTACCCACGTATCACACACACCCTTGTTTTCTCCTCTACSCTTTCTTCCCTACCTTGTCTTACCTCTCAGAGCTACTTTCAGGCAGCCCATAATGCTGCTTCAGTGAACAGCTCCCCCGGTGGTCCAATTTGGAAATCTTCCATTTTTACTTAGAAAAAGAACATTTGCTCTAACTTTTTTTTTTTCCCAGAAATGCTTCTTGGAAACAAATATCACTATATTTTGCATAAACAAATACCATGCTGCTAGCAATATGGCCTCATTCCTCAGCAGCCTTACATGTAATTCTCAATTTGGAAAAAATATGTTTTTTTCCAAGGACATTTCTCTAAATAGTTGATAAGCTCCCTGTCTGCTGGATGGTCTATGGGTACTCTGGGAACTTATAAATATATATAAAATTTCATCAGTCTCAACAGTTGCTGAGCTGCAGAACCCAGGGTGGCCTCCTGTGGTGATGTAAACTTGGTATTTAGAAGGAACTTCTCATTTCCCCCAAATATACAGTGTAAATTATCTGCCAGAAAAATTATAATAAAATGAAGGAGCATAAATAAAATATACTGTTTAATATGGTAACAGTCTTTCCTCTCTTTTGTCTGCCCAGTTGATTTCTGTATTTCTCTGTAGTCTTTCCTGTTCTCCTGCCTATTACCTTTTCTGATGGTGTAGTCTCCTTTCCTTGCATTCTTCATCTTTATGTTGCCTTGAATACTCTGTTGCTCAGCTGCCTCTTAACCCTGTCACTTCCATGTTGCAAATCTTACTTCTCTTTCTTTTGTCTTCTTTTAGTGTATTATTGCCTGCCTCTTTTTAATTTTGCTCTGTTTACTTTCCCTTGGCGTCTGTCTCAGTGGCTTATTCAAGTTACAGCATTATTATTCTGGGAACCGGTGTCCCATAGCAAGACTTCTCTGGGACTGGAGAGGTGGTAGCTGCAAGCTCTGAGGACCCCTTACTGGCCCTCTTCCTTGAGTTCTGTCTTCAAGGCCAAGCAGCCCCTGCCAGCACTCAGTTTTCCCTTTTTCCTCCTTTTCTCTCCTTCTCTGCCCCCTTTCTAGCTCAAAGTTCACTTGCCCCTCAGCCTGTTCCAGGCTGTTCCCACCCCCTTGGACCTGTGGCTCTTTCCTCAGATGGTTAGCTGGAAAGACATCACTGTGTGGCTGTTTGCTGTCATTTGCCAGGTCTCATCTGATTATGGAGGTGGTCAGCATGTGTGTCCATCATATGACCAAAATACACATGTCCTTTGTTAGGTGGCTAAACATACACTGATGCATAATGTGGTCAGACAGCCTTTGGTCGAATGATGGGAGAGGAGGTGGGGAATGTGGCCTTAGATTGCTTCTCTAATCCTTGCCCAAATAAACTCCACTAATGTGACTTCTGTTTCCTTTTCATTCGAGCCACGTAGCATTCTCACGGATGCCATTAGGACACTGCGGAGGTAATGGGTATCATCAAGCGGATGGTGCATAGAGCCTCTGTACCCATGGTACTAGCCCAACCCCATTCTAGAGCAGAATGGCTGGGAGTCAGAATTAGAGGGGAAGTTTGACCTGGCCTCAGGTAGCTCTGGAATGGAGGACGTATAGCAGGAAGCTGTAGGAAAAATGTGTATACAATCTGGTCAGAAAAACAATAGTACTGTACTTCCACAATGCACTGATTTAGGAAGTTCCTGTTTACTTGATCATGTTTTTTGGTACAGGGCAACTGATGTGGGGCTACACTGTGAAGGATATCACCAAAATAATCCCCAAAAAGAGAAAGGAAAGCAAAGGATTACAGCATGGCCCCATAAGCAGTTGTAAACTGAAGAGGCAATGAACTGTGTGGTATAGAGGCTGAAACAAATGTCAGGGAGAAGGTTATGGTGGAGTAGGGTGAGTAGGTTTCTTAATTTGCCTTAGTTTCTGGAGCCCTTGTATTGTGAAACTACAGCCTAAGGCTGAAAAAACATCCACCAAGGATGACATTTTAAAAACTGTCTAAATTTCAGCACGTACCTGCTGAGCTTGTGAATTTATTTGACTGTGATAGATTATTTTTTGTTTGGTTGAATTTTCAGCCATAACTTGGCCAGCTTTTGCTGTCCCTAGAAATCCACTGAAAGATAACTTTCTGCCTCCTTACAAGAAGTTGCTCAAAAATCTGAAAGCACTAAGTCTATTCAAGTAAGTGTGGAGTTGATGCTTTTTAAACAAAGTAAAGCTGTGCATTTGCCATCAGATCACTTTAGGAAAAGGACTGTTTTGTTGTTGTTTAGTTTAGTCTATGTGTTTGTTTTAAATTTCAGCTCCCCCAAAAGAGACTTGCTTTAAAGAAGATGTCTTGCATGAAGTATTCTAGCCCAAGCATAAATGTTTAGCAGAGTTATAAGAAACTGAACATAAGGTCTGACAGGCCACCTTAAAATTGCAAGGCTTTCCTACACATTTAAGATGCTCTGCAAAAGGAATATATTCACACTGCAGTTTGAAGAGTTGTTTTGTTCAAATGCCTTGATTCACCAGAGCACTTGAGCATGTGCTCAATCTTAAGTAGACGTTACCCGTTAAAGTGATTCCCATTAAGTGCTTTATTAAATTGAAGTTATTATCTTGTTTTAATACTGCGATGCCCATTCTCTGGAGAAAAGCTGTAGATCACAGTTTTTCCTTCAGTGACCAAGGAAAAGGGAAAAAAAAAAAGAAAAAGAGTCTGTATCATTTAATAAGCTGATGTAAGGCCTTCATCTTGCGGACATGAACTAGTGTTTAACATGTGAGCAGTTTGGTGCCATTTGCCCCATAGCCAACATCTCAAATTCAAGGCTATGCTTTCACAGTTATTGATAATATTTTATAGTACAGTCATCACTGACAGAATCAGAAATRCTAAATAGATGAAATGGCCTTCAAATTGCTTTGTTTTCTATAATAAATTTATTAAGCAGATGAGCTTTTATTTCAGAGAATATAAAAGCCAATTTGCATTTACTCTCAGCTTGAAATTAAGCTCTGCTTATCATTGTACCCCAGACCTAGTCTGCATGAACCACTCTCAGTCCTCATGTTTTACAAGGCACTGTGCTCACAGAGCATCAAATTTTTAACTGAAAAAAAACCCATACAAAAGTGATGTCTAATATTGATTTGGTGTCTGTTACTGTTCTGGAGGTCTGCTGCAGAATTCTTGCTGTGCCTTGGAGATCAGGGTATGGAAACCATTGCTGTATGCTGTAGTTTTTATTTGTTGGACATATCATTGCTGAAAATACTGCAGGTTGTAACTGTGATGCATTCCAGTTCTTGTTATTGTCAGAAGGAAATTGGGCTGAAGTACTTTTGTTCTGATTTCATTATCTGGAAGCTGAGGCTACATTCAAAGCTTTCAAGCAAGTAGTCACCCTGTTACAGTGAAAAAGTACTTAAAGTAAGTGTGTATCTACTTTGTTGAATGGGAGTGTGGGTAATGCATACCTACATTTTTGGCAGCAGGTATGTAGGAGGAACTAGATATGTGACTTAAATATCTGCCTTCATACCTCTAGAGGTATAGTGTCTTTTACTGAGTAGAGCTGTGTCTTTATTCTGTTTGCACTTTTCTTCTGTTTGCTAAACTTTATTGGAAAAGCATTCCATAAAAACTTTGATTTGGAGAAATGCCTGTATTTCTGTCTAACTACAAAGCATCAAATTCCAACTTTATTTAGAAATTTCTATTTTTCTGATGTATTCCAACCTGACTAAAGATGAATATGATCAAAAAATCTCTTTTCACCTCTTTGCCCCCTCTGCCCTCCCACTTTTTCCTTATACCAACCCAACTGCATGGAGTTGTTGTGTGTGCAGTGGTACAGCTGATCCTTAATAATGGTCTCAGTGTGCTTACTACACACCTGAAAGACAGGCAGTCCACACTGATTGCTTTTGTTTCTGGTTGATTGATAAAGGATATCCTCAAGGGTTCTTACAGTGGCTTTGTCTACGTGAGCCTATTCTGGGCAAAGGCAGTCTTGCTCGGCCTGTGTTTCAGTGACCCAAAGCCACGTGAGTGCTTCGCTAGGGAGGCTCAGCTTGAACTATTTGGCTACTAGAGGGCAGGGCCTGTTATCCCAGGCTTGGCTGTGCACAAGTGGAGCCCTGTGGCTTTTGCTTGGCTTGAATTCCTAGCAAAGCGAATTCGCCTCTGTTCAGAGTGGAGTGTGTAGACGTGTGCAGAGTGTGAGGAATAACTGAGGGAATGAGGGCTGCCAGAATTACTCTGACCTGTGACTGTTCTGAGTTTTAAGAGTGAGCCAGGGAACAAGCATGAGGCAGGAACAGACAACCACAGCTTGTTTTCCTGAAGTAAAGACCTGAAGACTAGAATGGTTCGGTTGGGTATTGTCTGTTTCTTTAGATATCGACTGTTTCCTTATATGAAAATGAAAGTGGCTGATGCCTCCCCTTCTATATGCAAACAGTTTTATATCTAGGGAGATTATGGCCTCAGAGTGGAAGAACCTTTATGTTACAGTTCTTTGAAAAGCTTTAACAATGGAAACAAGCCCTCAAGTTCTTGTTTACAGTATGATTAACCACTCTGGTGGACTAGGAAAACAAGTTTTTGTGATATGGATAAAATCCAAAGTGTTGTCACTTATGTTTTATGTTAATGGTCACTTCTAGACTTATATAAAAATGATTTGTCTCCTTTATGCCTCTGGCAGTTTGAATCTGCTCATTCTTTCTGTTTTGAAATTTTTTATTTTCTTTCCTGAAGAAAATATGAGAACAGCGTACAAAAACATCAGTTCACAATTTCAGTCTCATGAAGCAAAATGCAGAAAACTTTAGTGTGTTTTCTGAATACAGAATACACACAAAACTATTCAGGGTAGCAGCAGCAATTGCATACCATTTTCTAGAATAGCTCATTGGCATAATTTGCTTTGAGTTGTACAAGAGTTTCGTATGCACATTTCTGGATGCTTTCACTGGGGCTTTGTGCAACAAAGCAAGTAAATATGCGTGTATAGATACCTGTGTGAGCCCACATGAAAATTCATTCAGAAAACCCATATTATTAATGCAGTGGTATGAAATATAAGGCTAAAAGGATTTTAGAAAGGTTAGGAAAGAGCAGTGGTAAGGTGGGAGTAACACTTGTAACTTTATGCTTTTTTAGTATTATCTCTTTAGGCCAGATAACGTATTTAAGTATTCTAAAGAATTCCAACTTGTAAATTTGCATGTTATCCTGTATTCTAGAATACATTTCTGTGCTACTTAAACCTAGAAGGCTTTTAATCATTACCATTAATATTCATGTTATGATTAGATATTGGGTGGTAATTTTTAGATGCTTTTAACACAAGTATTTTGATAATCTGTATGGAAGGTCACAGGTAGTTGCTGTAGCCGTTACAAAGTCCCATACTTTGTATAGGAAAACAATGTGAATCCTTAACCTGAGAAGGATTACGTGATGCCTTGCCTGAGTTAGCAGGAGTGAACTTGAAGGGTGCTGGCCTGAAAGAGATGCCTTTCAGAAAGGACCAGCRTGTTTCTTTTAATGTTGCCATTCAGTGAGGAAAATCCCAGTGCTTATAACTGTGAAGCCACCTAAATGACTGTGTTTGCACACAGCATATCCTGCAGGTCTTGTGTTTAAGGAAAAGGATAGCCTGGTATCTTGGTCATGCAGTCTGCTCTATGTAGTCAAGATATATGTGCTTGTGGGAGTCCTGAAGGCTGCAGATGCACATGGGAGGTTTGCTGTGTGGATGTGAGTGTTATGGACGGGCCCCACTAGGTGATAGGTCTGCCACAGCTGGACGGGGATGTGTGTGGAGCACATGTTGTGTGTGCAGAAATATGGGCCTTGGGCTGACTTAACCAATCTTATTTAAACTTGCTAAAAGAAATTGATCTCAAAGATGAGACCAAGCATGAAGATTTTCAGTCTTAGAAGAACTGTTGAAGTTGTGAAAATAGGAGTGGGGTGGGAATGCTTTAAGAGCCTGTTTACATAAGTAATAAAAATCTTAGTGTACCTCTACCTTACCCTATCAGAAGTGTGTGCTCAAGACTGTTATACGTCAAGTACAAACAAAACTATCCAAAGGGGGAAATATGCTACTGGAAAGTTTAGTACAGATTTTTATTACTGAACTATATAAAATTAAGGGAGAAAAGCCATAATAGAAGCAAGCTTTATGCTATATTTATAAAATTACAGAATTTGTGTTTTATATTTTGTTCTTGAAACTATGCATGATAAGCTGTAACACTTCAAACACAGAACAATATTATGTTCCACTGAAAATACAGTTTACCAATGGATTCTTCTTTAGTAAACTTTATGATCAACAAGGAAGCATAAAACTTAATGGAAATACATGTCTTCTGGTCTGAATTAGTCACTGACATGTTCTTTTCTATTATATTATTTGAAGCAGGGGGGAGTGCTTTAAATGCTTCAACCCATTTAACCTTAATTGCTCAGTTTTAATAGACATTTACTAACTAAAGGAACCAAATTATAGCTTGAATTAGGCTTTACTAATCTTAATTAAAAGCTCTCTTTTATAATCGGAAACAGCCTATGTTTAAAACAGTAAGCCTTTCTTAAACGGTTTATTTTAAAAAGCTGAAGCCCTTTTGATAATAGCTGTTCAGACTGAATATGGGTAACTGTTATTCACTTTATATTGCACTTAATTAAAAAATATCTCCTCCATGTGGTTTTGTTCCTTCTGTTGGCTGTAAAATTGTTTCATTGGTGGGGGGTGGACTTATTTTTTCTGTGGCAATTTGAAAGCATATTGCTGCCCTTTTGTTTTGAAAGTTTTCTGGGGTCACAAATCACAAAATTAACATGTGAATTAATATAAATATTAGCTTCCTGCATTTCTTTATCCTCAAGTGAATGCTTGTCAGTCACTTAAATTAAATGGACTACTAGGTATATAATTACAACCTCTAATCATACCTCCTATAGTTCATTTAGTTTAACATTTAAATTGTGTTCAGACAGTTGATTATGGGCTTTACATTGCACTCCTTCCTGAGACCAAATTTCCAGTAAAAAATAAAGTCTATAATATTGGGAAGGAGGCCCTTGCTCTTTCTGTTGAACATGTGGTATGTTGGTAGAATTTCTGTTCATTTTAGGATATCTTTGAGAGGACTAAGAGTGGATTTCATCTGTCCAAATACAAGTGTCTGTAGTATAGACAGGTACCTTTGAGCTATTCATCTTGCCTTTCCCTTTATAGTTAGTGGAGAGAAATAGGAATTTCCTTGATGCAGTTCACCTTGTGTTAATGGAGACAAAAACAGGCCAGATAAATCATTTCCTGAAAATGACAGTCTCTTTCTATCACAGATGTGGACATCTACGATGTAAGCATGCAAAATCGGGTGAGTTGTATCTGAGCCAAAGAGTTTGACAGTTGTGAAATTCAAAGTCCATTTAAATTAAACTTTGTACTTAAGTTGTGCTTTGATTCTAACCAAGACAGGGGAATTTTAAGTTGCAACATTATCATTTGATCATTATGAAATTTATCGTCCTAGTCTCAGTTTTATTTCTTTTACTGTTTAACCTAAAATAGGCTGTCACTTGTGCAGCACAGGCATATAGTTTTAAAAAAAATCTTCATTGTACCAGAGTGCTGAAATTCTTATTGCATTTTATTAGAACTCAGTCGTAAGAATTTTCTTGATGCATCCTACTCAGGAAGCACTACTAGACAATGTGATCATACCTTAGTTCAAACTGCACTGCTTTTAATTCCGGCAGCTGTGAGTTGTCTCCTTGCATAAGCTAAATGCAAATCCACAGTCTTTTACAGTAAACCTGATAGACTTTTATGTATACTTAAGTAACTCGTCAGAAAAGTCATTTATGACAGTTGTGCAAATGGACAGAACTTCTTGAGTGTGAGTATCATTTGTTTAGTTAGCAGATCTTTGGAATACCTTTTAATCTTTTTTTATAATTTCTCTTTATTGTCTTGTTTGTTTTATGTTTCATGCTGAAGGGATACACAAAGATTGTTGAACTGTATCCACTAGAGGCAGGCAAAATCAGGACTCTTAACAGTGGCTTCAGACAAAGAATTGTGGTCCCTACCCGTGACACATACTTATGTATATTTATCATTTAATATCATAAGTATGTAAGCTGGCCGTGCAGAGTTAGACCAAAGGTCATTCTAGCTTGATGTGCAGTCTCTGTCAGTGGCCAATAATGGATGCTTAGGGTAGACTATAAGAAATGAGTCATGTAAGAATGATCCAACTGTTTTCTGCAGCTAATGATTTAGAGACGTCTTGAAATAGGAGTGTCATCCAAATCACTGTGTTTAATGGCATCTTCAAAACAGAAGTGGAAAATAAATACTTTTGCTTCTTATGTGTTCTGCAACACTCAGAGCTTACAGATAGGTCAATAGTCATATCCAGTGTAATAATAAAAAGTTGTATAGAAACAGGTAACCATATACACCTGTCTCTTGTCAGCCTCATCCCTGCTATTGTTTTCCATGTGTGTCTTATTGTCTTTCTCTACATCACATTGGCCAAAACCTACAAGACCAGATATTAATTTGGGGGTCATCAACTAACAACTTCAAAATTACTGGCCTTCCCATCTTTTCTGAAAACAAGACTTCCTAAAGGAGAGTTTTAAGTCAGATATGAAGACTAAACAAGTGCTTTGAAAAGCTCGATCTGAATGTTCAATCTAACTTTAGATTGTTAAATTCTTAAGCCAGGAACCATGGATAACAACTAAAACCACATTATTTCATTTTGAGTGCTTTACTGAGGGCAAAGTCCTGTGTTAATAATGGATGAGTTAGCTGGTCAGGTCTTGGTGCCCTGTTTTCTATGGTAACTCAGAATGCTGCAGTGTGTTCTCTCCTGGACTTTTGTTTATATGACTTAAAAATAGCATCAACCTTCACCAGATAAAGCCTTAAAAAAGGGATTGTCTAGAAAGATGGGGAGGAAGAAGGAGAAATGTGGGGAAATTATCAACAACTTTGCAAAATTGACTTTCCTCATCTCTAGTTTTATAGTGGATGTACCTATCCAATTAAAAAAAATACTGTTTATTGGGTTTTTAATTAAACCTTTAGACTACTTTAGATTACTGCATTTTGCTTATCTGTGCCTAATAAAATTTGAGATTCTGAAACACAATTCTGTGACAAGTTGAATTTGTCATTACAGAAACAAAATGTGACTTGAGCATGTTTAACTCTCACATAATAATAAGATGTATAGTTTAATAGCATTTTTACCTTCTATAAAGTGCACAGAGTGGAAAGGTGCTAGACAAAAATGATTTTAAGCATGTTGCATTTTGTAAGTCTACCTCAGATTTAAAAAAAAAATTATTGTAAATCCTTGATCTACTTTCTATTCAATTTAGTCTTCTCAGATCCCATTGAAACAAATATATCAAGCCCATAATGAAAACAGTTCTCTTAAATGCAGGGTCATCTCAAATAATTTTACTTAATTTGTTTCCTAAAGATGCTGAGTACCCACAAACCTGCAAGGGACTCATAAGAAAAATCTTATAAGACTTTTCTCATAGGAAGTGAATAAGAAAAATGAATATTTAACACTCTCCCGAAAACATAAATAATACACAGATAATGCGTCTGTGTCTAGGATGAAGTAATTTTACAGTAAAATTACTGAAGTAATTTTTAAATGGGGTTACTATCAGTGCATGGCATCAGAGAAAAGAAAGGGAAAATATGAAATTGAATGGAATATGAATATGGAATGTCCGATGATTCATACTGGAAGTTAGTCAACAGATTGGTATTAATATATTAGTCTCGCCAAAGTTACCCTAGGGTCTTAAATTACCACAAAGACTGGGGACCTCTTTTTTAATGAATGACCCATACACTCTATATTCTATGTGTTAAAGCTGCTCTACCATCATATCTTACACCAAATAAACACTTCTGTAGGTGGAAAAACTACTTGTGCAAAGATAAATGTAATGATTCTGAAACAAAGAAGGATCATTCAGATTATCGTCCAGTCATCTGCTGTTTAATAGGTGAGGAGTTACCGTTTTCACAGTTGGGAAGGAATTAGAATGGCAGTCCTTGCAGATTGATCTTTGCTCTTCTTTGCAAACCATAATGTTGGGAGGCCTTCCCTCCTTAAAGGTTGCTTTTGAGAAACCGTTTGAATTTGTTCAGCTACAGGGAGCAGGTCAGAAAATAATACTCAGAGTTACTTTCTTGGGTTTTGTAACTATTAGGTCCAGCATTGTTAGGGGACACAAATCTATGAGTTGCCTGTTTACCACATTCAGAAGTTGCCATATGACTACAGTAAATGTGGAAATGAAGAGCAGCCCTGGACAGGTCAGGTGAGTATGTGCAGTGATTCTTCCACAGCAGATTCATAGTGCATGTGCTGCAGTGTTACTCTGCAGGTAGTTAGATTAGTTTTGTGGTGCATGTGTGAGAGTTTTTGCAGTCTTGGGGAAAACTGATGTCCCATACGTCTCCTGTGCAAAGTGGGGAGTTTGACCATGTAATACAGGATGACAGGAAGCCCTGCATTTTACAAGTCCTACATAATATAGTTACATTATATTTCTTGTGCGATTAACCAGCACTGCAGAACAGTTTTCATTTGGGAGCCTGTAGTAGTCCAAGGACTACTGCTGAAGCATCTGTGAAAAAGTAGTTTGGAAAGGTAAGCCTGATGTTAGAAGGCTTAAATTCGCCATACAGGGATTAGCACCTATGCTGGAAAACATAAAAGTTCCTCAAATCCAAGAAGATTGAAAACCACTGCTATAAAGGTTCTCATCCTGCTTGTGGTCTTAGCTGTCTCCACCTGAAACTGAAATAGTGTTAATCTGCCAGGGGCTAATGAAGCATGAGCTATAYGATATCAAGAAAATTTCCATTTCACAGTGCATGATCTGCCATGGACTCATTCTGAAATGAGTAAGGAGGAATAGCCACATTCTATTAAGTTCTCCCACATGAAAGCCACAGAAGATAAGTTAGTGTTCATCCATGACTGATAATAAGGGGAATTCATTTCAGAACAAAGGCTTGGGATTTTTTCCTTTTGTCAATGGACAGAAGTTTAAAAATAAAATGCAAAGGAAGGTTAGCAGTATGTAAACCAAAAACATGGGAGACCCCCACAAGGGTTGGAAAAAGCTTAGTGAATCATGTCTGTATCAATCAGCTAGTTTGACAGTCTTAAACATCTCCCCCAAGGTTTTTAGATGTATCTTTCAATCTGAAGTTCTAGGAATAACCTCCTGCCTTGACTTACTGAAGTCCTAATTGTTACGATACGTGCACATCACTTGTGGCAGTAGAGCGCACCAAAATATGCTCCCATTAGATTTCCAAGAACTTGCAGGATTAGATGTGGAATCAAACATTTCCTATTATATTAAAAGAGGGAATTGTGGTGGAAGTGGCTGTGATTTAGAAGTGGTGGGAAAAATGCTGTCAGATGTCATGTTTCACATTCATAACAGCTTGTAAACAGGAAGTCTCTCTGCTTGAGCTTCTCAGGCATGGCAGCTACTAAATAAAGACAGACTCTAAAACTGTTATGTGCTCTGCAGGTATCCATCTTTATTTGGGTATCTCACTTGCAGTTCAAAGAACTGGTAGCCAATCTGTTTAAATATCAGTTAGGAAAAATGTCAAACCACAGCAAACCCTAATCAGGGGTTCAAGATGTCTAATGTGAGATAACAATACTTTTGGTTTTATCTAGAGAAATGTTGTATTAACCATGAATGAAGCTCAAATGTTCCCAGATCAGTTCTCATTGTGCTGGCTAGGATGGCAAATGTCACATAGAAATAATACTTTAATACTTAAAYAGAAACTGTATTCGCTCCCCAAAGAAAGAACTCTGCCTTACTATTTTTTTCCATTAATGACTGTAGCTGTCCAACTGGTTTTCAACTTCCAAAAGGCATTCTAGGCAAAAAGCGCTATATAAACGTATATGATAGTGCTGTAGGAAGACTTCTCAATTAAGTAGTCAAAACCTCTGCAAGTTCCTAAATGAAGAGTAGGTCCTGTCATTTATTTGATCTCCTCTCCATTCCTGCTCCAGGAGTGTTAGATATGCTGCTATAAAAAGAATTTATGTGGCTGGCAAGTTGCACTAAGTGCACGCAGAATCAGCTTTCAGGTTTTGTGTCTTTTTTCTTTTCTTTTTTTTTTTAAGTAATTTTTAACCCTCCCCTCCTCCCCCATACTTCATCAATAACCTTCCATTGGCAAAATACAGGTACACTAAACCGGTGATACATACCTCCAACTGGAGGCGTCCTGAAAGAATGAATCAAAGGAGTAGATTCTTCAGTCTGTTGGCAAATTGATGGGCATATCAAGTCTGATTCCTGGTGGTGAAGTTTTAGTGTTAAAATGTCCAGCCATTAAAAACTTTCTGCCAACTCTGATCTGGGAGTTTGAGTAAGGAGGGAAATGCAGAGGAAAGAGAAGAGAGACAGAAAACAGAGAGAGGAAAGGTGGATTTAAGAGAAACATAAGGAAAGGAGGCTCCAGGGACCTTATTTCTTATCAATGAATGAAGAATATGATGGTCATTCACCAAAAATGTAAAATGTAACCATTCAGCTACTGCAGAAAGCTTGAATTTTCACAGTCTACTGCCTTGTTCCATTTAACAGTGTGTGAGCTGGGTCTGCTGAATTCTACTTACAGCACTGAAGGATTGACCATGTCTAGCTAGTGCACGCTTTGGATGTGACTCTTTAATTTTCCCTATATATGATAAATGGTATTTGAAGAACATTAACTAAAACTTGCAAAATAATATGTGCTAAACACACCTACTTTTCCTACAGCTGATAACTTCAGAAGTTTGTGTACTCCATAGCCTCCTTGGAGAAGGGCTTGCATGTCTGGGAGCTTGTTGTCTGTCTTTTTCCAGAGCAGTTGGTCCATCTCCTTCCCCAGAAGGGAAGGTGACTCTCATAAAGCCAACCTTATTCTGTGTGACTTTTGGCAACTTGATTCATGCTTGCTATGATCAGTTTAACAGGATAAAAATTCAGACCCAGCACAAAATAGGGACCTGCAGTGGGTGTCTCAAGGCTTTCTCTTAAATTTAGGATATAATAATTGCAGTTGGAGAAAAGCATATTAAAAAAATAGAAAGTAAAAAAAAAAAACCCAAACAAAAAAACACCCTACAGCCGGTGATAAATGGACTGATATCTCATCTGCTCTCCAAATGCATCCTAAATGTTTTCAGGAAGGACAGTTCTAAATATGAAGCTGCTTGCACTTGAAAAATATATGTATTGTTTAACCAGCTGGACATACCCTTCCTTATTTTGGTCTGTATTTAGAGTTTTTTCCCCCTTTTTTTGGACAAGTGCTTTAACAAGATATAAAGCATGATGAATATTGTGTTCAGCCATCGCAGAAGAAGAGGAAGCAAATAAAACTGCTGCAGAGAACCTGATGTTTTCTGGGAATCGTATGAAATGGTTTCCAGAAAATCACCCCAACAATACCACAAATTACATCCAAACCATCGTCATTAAGCTGGTGTGGCATTTTTATTTTATTGCTGTTTTAATATTGGAAAATAGAGCTTTGTGACATTTTGAAGAAAATTGTAAAATTGAATTTACTTTTTTTTCTCTTTGTGGTTGCATTAATAGGAAAAACATTGGAGGTACAGTACTCTTAGTACTCTTGAGGGAATTACACTGAAAAAAAATTCATGCTAAATAAACTATTGTACCTGTTGTATTCTTCCCTTTCTCCACTGAGAAACATCAGGCTTCTTTCTCTGATTTTCCCCTATTCCCATCCTCCTCACCCTTGACCTTGGTTCTCAAAGTAGTCCTAATGGCTATCAAATTTTACAGTTTTCTTGGGTACAAGCATCTTGAAAACATCATGACAACTTGAAAGCTATAAAAAGTGCATTGTGTGTTACTCTTTGATTCATTAGATAGATTAGACATATCCAAGGTCACAGCATCTAAAGAGTAAACATTTATGAGTCTAAGAATAAAATATCTCAGAGGAACCAGATGTAACAAATGATAAATTTTAATTGTTTTCTGTTGTAGAAAAAGTATCTTAATGAAGCCTTCCATGGGGAAAGGGATTTTCAGAAATGGACTTCACTGTGAGATGGAGGTGAAGGTTTTGTTTGGAAAAGAAAAATCTGAATGCGTCAGAGTTTCTTTTTATGTCAATATTTTCTTCATAAAATTTGACTTAGATGCCAAATCCTGCTATGACAAAGCTCACAGGGGGGAGCAGAATTTCAGCAGATCAGGTTGAGCAGAACTGATAACATTTTTCCAGTTGATTCTTCATACACCTGGCTGGGTCAACTCTTGAAGATTTTAAAAGGCAAAGCACCTAATGACTTCAAATAATTCTGAACATGTGGAAATTTGCTAATGCTAAACTCCTCCTGAGAACTTTTTCATTTTAGTATTCTTGCTCTGGTTGAATGCTTTCTAAAGAGATCTGAAGTTTTGACAAATAAGGCCAGCACTTAACCAAAACAGTCTTTCACCTTTTTTTCTTTCAGCTTTTCTTCTGGCCTTTAGATTTAAAGCTGGCTCCCCTACTTATAGGAAAGTGCAACTTGATATGAGGAATACAGATGTATTAAATGGCTCGGGTTATCCAGTGTGTGCATAACTGCTGGAAGTATATTAAATGTAGAATGTGCCAAAGAAAAACAATATATATAAATATGCCCATGTTGTTTTTGTTTATTTTAATGGCTTTTACAGCCCCCAAATCCAGTCATTAAAGTTCAGCGATAACGAGTAAGATGTGATCTGATTATGATCCAAGATTTGATCTTGATTCTGTTCTTGTCATTGTTGCACATTACTTCATTTCTGCCTGTTTCCTTAAAAGTAAAGTAAGGGTGTTGATGCTACACTGCTTCTTGTTCTGAATTTGGAAGTAGGAACAAGAAATTTGAATTCTAATTGCAGCTCTGACATGTCTTTACTGTGTGTCCCAGGAAACAGGTTTTCTGGGCTCCATGCAGCCAGTGGCAAAAATGTCTCTTGATTTTTGTAGGGTTGGGACTTTACCTCAGAGCATTTCATCTTTGGACATTACAAGGCTACTTCTTTCCCAAGCATCTGAGAACAAGGTTGCATAAAACTTTGCGGTGGGGTAGACAGCTCTTTTCATGCTACAGCTCTATTCTTAATTGTGTAGGATTTGGGACCTGGGATGGGGCTTTTCTTCTTCTGTATTATTTGTGGAAATGAGGATGCTTCATTGGTCCAGGGATGAATAGTGACCAAAGCTCAGTTATGAATCAGTGAAAATTCTTGAAGGCCTTTTAAGAGAGTCCATAAAAGTGCAAAGTATTCCCACATGGAATATGTGTTCCAGCATTTTGCAATGTCCATTGCTGCATACCAGTTCTGGATAAACAGGCAACATGCTACAATTGGAAAGCTGTAGTATAACTTCTCTGAGCACAACAAGACAGAAAATACAGAGTTCTGCAAGTGGTATCCTTTGTCTCTATAGATAAAACAAGGGCTAGTAGCAACCTCTCATGGAGCAGGAAGGTAAAACATTGTTCCTTTGCTGGCAAGTCTCTAAAGATGACAATGTTATTTACTGTCTCAATAATACATCTAGGTGGTGTTTTGTTTAAAGCAGCTAGATAAGTAAAGATAAACTTTGAAATATTTTTCTCTTCAGATACTGCATAAATATGTGGGTTTTTCCATCAAGATGACGCTTGCAAAGAATTTACTCTATATTTTTCAAACTACTTTATGAGTCAGACTCCTTTAGGAAATGTCCCATGTCTGTGAAAGATACCTGTATGCTAAGTTTTGTTCATGGTTCTCTAATTTAGAAGAAATTGATGTGGGCAGACAGCTTCCTTTGGCTATTTATTTTAAAATGTTCAAGCACATAAATTATTCCTTTCAAAGTCAATTGTAATTTGTGTTTACTAAATTAATTCCAGATCCTTCCCTTATATCAGTAGTCTAGAAAGATTTTAAACAAACACAAATTTTACCCAGTCCTACCCCTATTTTGAAGATCTACCATTGCATCATGAGTACTGGGGTCTGTGGCCTTGACAGTGGCCGAGACAGAGGTCGTGCCAATGCCCACTTTCCCGTTTTATGTAGAAATCTTTGGAATTCAGCACTAAGAGTTGCGTGCGGCCCCRTGGCTTTAATGGCTCAGCTATTTTTCTCTTGTGTGTTAATAGCCATAAGGCTTGTGTGACAATTTAGCTGTGACACTGAAAAAAATCATCAACTCCATGCAGACGTTTCCTTTGATTTCAGTAGTTTTGCAGATAATGATCTATAGCTGTGCTGACAAATAACTTTTGCTATAAGTGTTCTAATCATTTTTGGACATTCAAGAACTTAATGAATGGCAGCTGGTATAATGAAGAATGGGAATGGATTTTGCTGGAGGTAGGTTCTGTGCTTCCCTAGAATAAAGTCTGAGCCTTCTTCCAGCTAAGATTGTTAGTGCTTGGAAAAGATATTGGCACTCAGTAAATTTCATAGCGCTAGGTTGAAACCGTTTAGACAAAATGGGAACTAGCATTTTCCTCACTCTGTTTTACAGTTTGTTTTGGATTTTGGACACTAGTTATTGCATAGTGTTGTGTCTTCTCTGGTGAAATAGGAAGCAGAATTACTGTGATACTGGAAGCAGAAGAGATTGGTTCTTGTATTTTGAACTTTTCTTAGTCAAGCTGTATGTGCTCCTTGAAGAGCTGCTTCTCTGGAGGATGCTAAATCACAGTGTCTTTGTGAGATCCCTGAGAGGGCGATCCCTTCCATACAAAATACACAAAGGAAACATATTTCTGGGCTTGTGCGAGTCTTGCCTATATTAATGAAAGAAGAGTCAACCCCAGTCTGTGTAAGGAAGATACAGGTCCTAACAGACTACGAAGAATTAGGTCACTTAAAGAAGACAGCTTCAAATTTTCTTCCCTTAACTCAAATATGGTGATTGAAAGTTACAGAGTTTCCTTGCGGGAACAAATGCTAGGATTTTCTAAACTAACTGTCTATTTTTTTAAAAAAAGTTCTTTGATTCTAATATAATAACTTCAGTCTCATGCAGGATGTACTCTTCAAGTAACACCACTGTTCACTGAAGACTAAAAGAGCAGTGCATGGCAGCGCTAGGTTCCCTATGGTTGTTGAGAGAGAGTTATTTCTGAACTGTAACAAAAAGATTCACCTCTGCTTTCCAGAAGGTGTTATAATGTCAATATCTAAACTTCTTTCACCTTGAGAAACAGCTGAATCCGTGCACTTACTAGCACACCCAAGGAAGCAGCTTCTTTTTCTCCGTTTTTTTCTGATAATTTTTCTTTTAAAATTTTGGAAACAAACAGTGGCTTTTGGAGAATTCCCAAACAATTCCAGAGAGAGAGATGATCAAAACTAGCTCACCAAAGCTGAGTATGTGCTTGTATACCTCCAGCTCTGGTCTTGGGAGTTGCTGTCTCACTTGAGCACAGCAAGCCCAGATAGGTGCTTAGCAGACTATGTCATTATTATAAATGGCCTTCTTAATCATTTTGGTGCTTTTAGTTATTTTCCCAGGGCTCCTGTGATTGCTGCCATTATAATACTATGTGAAATTAATTCCTCTTAAAGAGGAAATTGCAGTACCTTTTTAAGGGGACTTACTCTGGCATTATCTTCATTAGACATCCCAACAGTTGCCTGTCTGCACAGCAGGAATTAGCTGGAGTAAATAATTTACTGTAAATATTTTTCCAGCATAGAGGTGGATTACAATAAATCCTACTAATACAAGGTTGCACATACCTGCATCCAGCGCAGCAATTTATTGGATTGATGGCAATGTTTCTTTGTTTCTCATTTCATTTCTGTGTTGCAGCAATTTCTTCAGCGTAAATGGCAAGATTAAGTGATTAACACTAAAAATGTTAAAGATAGTTGAAGCTACACAATTTGTGGAAAAAGTTAACTTTCTGAGTTAGAGCTGTTTGGAGTCAAGAGTTTGATTAAGACCTAGTTCTATCCATTGCAGAAAAAAATAGTAATAGGATATGACATTACCAAAGCAAGTAAATATACCTGGCCACTGGGAATTTTGAGTTTTACAATAGATAAAATTAAGAGGACGCCTACAGGTTTTATATATTTGAATGTGCTCCTTTTGTTTTTATTGATCTATTAAGCTTCCTATGAAAGCCCTATCCTGCCAGGTCACCTGTAATGTTCTGCCTGTAAATTACACTTGCTCGGCACTGTCAGTGATGCATTCTTTAAGCAATGTCCTCAACCAGGTATATGAGGAGAGAAGATGGAGTGGTGTTCTCATGCATTGCAGGCACATTGTGTGCATTTCTCTTGGTGCAACTGGGGTTTGAAACAAGTCCAACCTTTGGACTTTGCAGGCTTTGTGCATTTTTTTTCAGAAAATGTTTTAAATTCACCAGTATTACCCCCTAGTGTTTTACCAGCAGTACTGGAGATAGAAATTTTGGTCAGCCTACTGGGTGAGGTCTCTTGAATAGCAAGGTGTTTTTGGAGGGGGCAGAAACAGCAAAAACCCGCAACGTGGCTCTTAAGAATAGGTAGAATGTTTGGCTCCTCTCCTGGTTTTGTACAGCTCTTGGGGTAAAAAGGGGAGAAATAATCCTCTAATCTTCTGGCAAAAGTTATTTAAGGCAACTTGAACTCCTTGAGAGAAAGAGATGAAAAAAATCTGTGCCTTTTGTTAATTTTTCTGGTTTATGCATCTGTTAGATTACCCTTGCTGGAAGTCATGTATTTGCATTACATTAGCATCTAGTGCTTCTAATCTCAGTACAACTTTTGAGAAATAAGAACTGTATAAAGGACAACCACTCAAAAGACTTTGTGTTTCTTTGATTTGTCCCTTATGAAGGCTGTCCTGTCTCTTAATTTAATGAATAGTCCTATTTGATTCATTTGTTGTCTGAAAAGGGGGAACGAATTGGCCAGCCCTTTGCAGTGTGACACTGAGTAACATCACAGCTGATTAAACTTGCTTCTGAATTCCTTGTTCTGAAGAAACTCAGTCCTAGACAAAAGCTAAGAACAAAGCTTAAAAGGAAGTTATCATTTTTTTTCCTATGACTGTTGTGAAGCACACATACAACATCAAAATCATGTTATATGCTCTTTGTTTTTTGACTCAGCCTGTTGTATCATATTACTGTAGGTATCTATTTTTTGTCCTTGTAGCCTAAGAATTATAGAAAGTTTCTGGAAATATTCGTGAATGGTTATGTAAACTTCAAATGTTTGCTAAGTAGAGATGTCTAGAACACACTGGAAATGTGCACCCAGSATCACTAGAATATAAATAACAGAGAGCTTCCTCTCTGGGGCTTTGTAATATCATATTGGAGGTGTGTTTGGAATACACCCAATAAGTAGTAATTGATTTAGTCGTTATTTTTTTCAGGAAAAATCACAGATGTAGCTTTTTGCTGCCATATTGGACTCCTGAAGATAGAGCACCTCCACAGAATGTGCTAATTTAGCACTTGTACAACTGATGGATGGAAATCTTTAGTAAAGGATGGGAACGTTCTAAAACAGGGCTGTGGTCAAAAGACTAGGAAGTTTACATATTAGCAGCAAGTGTTTATGTTAGAAGGATCCCCTCTCCAACTTCTCTTTTCCACTGTTTTTGTTGTACTGAATGCTGAGTTACAGAAAAGTTAACCAGTTTTGCTAATAAAGCCAAATTAATAATTCTGGTTTTGAGTTGCTGGGGAGGTTGTAGAAGGAGGGCTTCAGAGCTGTGGGATGGAAGTTGAAGGAGACATGGGCTCTGAGTTTACAATGGGATTATGGAAGAGTTTCAGGATAGTCCTGAGGGGGAAGGCTTGCAAAAACACTTGCAGGGAGCTTGCTCTTCTTGCTCCAGCAGCTTGAAGAACCACTCAAGAGGACTCCGCCAAGAGGGAAAACCCAGCCAGATTCAAGCCAAGGGTCAGAAGTGCTGAGAGCAGTGAATGACTAAGTATGAGCTGTATTTTCGGCAGAGTCCTTGGTTTTCCCAAACTGCCTTGCTGTTTTGGGATTGTGTCTGGGTATGATCTCAGGTAGCAATGCTTGTCCTGTAGTACTTTTAAAAGTAAAAGAGCCTAAATGTCTATGTGAACCTAATACAGAAATATTTCAACTACTCCTGTAATGGAGGACACATTTGAAATGTATATCCAAAATAGCTCTAACATACCAACAGATGATTTTCTAAGAAGACGACTTTTTCCCATAAATTTATCATGGACTGTGTAACTTAGGGACAGTAACTGCAGATTTTGTTCTAGCACACAGCAGATGGAGGGCTGATAGATTTATATGTCTTGATATGAGACTGGTTTTATAATTATTTTTGTATTTTTAGTTGGTTGAGAAGTGCATTTCTGAATGGTTCACAGCAGTGACTGTGATGATGACATTCCATCAATAAGTCAAGATACAATCTGTAAAAAGAAGAAAGTTTACACTTTCTGGAATGAGTGAAAAAGTGTTTTCTGTATGAGACAGGAAGTCCACAATAGAGTTGTCTGCATTTGAGGCAGAATGCCTATCTCTTGTTATTCGTGGTAGCCTTTCAGATGTATATCAGTGTACCAAAAAAAAAAAAAATTAAAACGTAATTCTGGTGTACCTTCTAAGAATAAAACTATGAACAAATTTTTTGTTATTGCTATACATGAGGTAATCTAGAAAATGATAATAGGGCTTATTTAGAGGGGGACAAAACTGCCCCATAATGTTATCAACAGTGTATTCAAAGAGCTCAGTTGACTGTGACAGTTAATTCAGAGATGGTGTTTTTCAAGATCCATTGCACAGAAAACAGCCTTACATATTGTCAACAATATATTAGATCTTCCTTCATCTGAGACACTTTTGATGTGGTTAAAGAAGGCATACTTTTATTTTATTATTATATATCATTATATATATGTATTATTATATATTATATTATTATATWGCCGTATTAATAGCGACACATTTCAGATAGCTGTTTGTTACTACAAAGTCAAAATATTTTAACTGATTTTCTGCTTGATTATTTTAAAGACAACAATTAAAACTACATTTCAAATATAAAAATATACCAAGATCAGTTTTATTTTTGACCACTTATCATTGTTTACTATGATGACACTACTGTTATTTTGTGAAAAAGTGTTCAGTACACAAGATTGCTGCAGTTCAGTTGTATCTGTATCTGATATGTTCAGTCAGTAATTCCATGAACCTTCTGTTGGATGAAATATGCAATATGAGTATATAGAGTGATAAGGAACATGCATATGTTCAAAGACTGGGCTTAGTTGGATAAGTTTCCTGTGTTTTTTGGATTTTCTTTTTACAAAATCTTCTTTTTCCTTCTCTTTTGTTTTAGATATTGACGAGTGTGAAAATGACTTCTACAATGGGGGTTGTGTCCATGAGTGCATCAACATTCCAGGCAACTACAGATGTACGTGCTATGATGGGTTCATGCTAGCCCACGATGGCCATAACTGTCTTGGTAAGTAGTGAATGCCAGCAAGAAGGATTCCTTTCATGGATGTGGTAAGAAAGCCTGATATTTTTGTAGCATTTTGTCATCTGATACATGTTTTCAGTAAAGACCTGATCCAGACTCCACCAGATAAGTTGAAGTCTGCACATTGACTTCAGTGTGGTTTGTATCAGACCCTTAAAATTGGCACTCTTCATCCTAAACATATTCAAATCAGTTTGCCTATCTCTAATACAGTTTAAAAAAAAAACACCTCAAAACCATATGCTGGATGTTTGGGCTTTTTTTTTAAGAAAAGTAATTGGTCCCACCCTCTTAAATATGCTTTGTCTGTTTCTTCCAACTTCTATAATTCCAGTCATAACTTTAAAGCTCCTCTTCCCTCTTTTTTAACTTTTACGGTAATACAGTACTAGGATGTTCTGTATGAGCATACATTACTGAATGATAATAGTACAAGTGTGATGAAGGAATTCTTAGGCAATAGCATAGGGCAAAGAAACAGTTATCAGTAATAGCTGTTTATAAAGGAGATGGACACAGTCCACTAACTGTACAAAAATAGGTTCTGAGCAGAATCTTAATTGCTTCAGCAGTCTGAGGTCACTGGATCTGGGATTCTGATTCCTGCCCATTCCTCTGCTTTGAATGGGTTTGGTTTATCCTATAAACTAAAAAAGTGTTTGTTTTGTGTTAAATTTCTTCACACAAATTACTTGGAAATGAGCTTTCTGACCCCTACGTCCTCTTTCCCGTATCTGCTTATTTGGTAGTCATTTTGGCTAAATCCTAGTACCCTATGTTGTTTGCTTTCCAGTCTGTTTATCCAGGCGTATAATATACTTTACAAGGGACTATCTTTATCCAAATTCCCAATGTAAATACAATGACCACTGTTTGATACAATCACAAATTCATTTCAGGGTGATGTGTATAAAATAATAATGAAAGGGGTATGTCATCTGTGTCACTCGACACCTTTGCTATGGTAAAGGCTGAGATCCTTTGCAGTGAAAATCAGGAAATCAGGTAGTGAACCAGAAATAATAATGTCCAGTAACATCAGTCTACACTCACTGAAGCTATGGAACAACTAGAATTTCCAAGCAACTTTTCGGCTGGCCTTTCAGTAGATATATTTCCTGCTTGGTTCGTTTTCAAACTGAGTAGTATTTGTTCAGATGGCTTATACATCCTGGCCATTGACAGGTTTTTGACTCAAATTTCCAAATTTCATTTATCATAGAACAGACTAAATGGATTTTTTTGTCTCAACCTGAGCTGGTCAAAGGATTAATTGTGCAAGAAGCATTTCTTATACAAAGAGCAGCCAACCATTCATATAAAAAATTAAGAAAAACTATATTTACACTAACGTTCATAAATATCTCTTAATAAAAGAGGACACAAGCATAATCAAATAGTACAACTATTTGGAATTTAAATAAATGTGCACGTACATTATTTCAAACAGCTTGCTATTTTCATCTTTGTTTCCCAATGATCCCCTTAATAGTAGAGAAAAGTGGGTCAGCAAATATGAGCATCAGAAGGAGTGACCTGATAAAGGATGAAAACTTTAGGAGGCCTGCAGAATTTTATTGGACCTCTCCTGCTGTCTGTATTGTTGCTCTCTGATCCTGGTTCTCCATGCAGGTTGGACATACACAGCCAAATTTCTCATGTTTTTGTTCACTGATTTCTATTCAACCACTTGGTTGTGGAAAATGAAAGACTTAGAATAATATAAACTGTTGTGTAGAACTGACAGTTATGGTTCAAAGTCTTGATCCAAGGCTTGCCACGAAATCTCACAGATTTGTCAGATTCAGTGTCTGTCCGTATTCACATTCCACTCTAAGCTGATGTTCTGCATTCCCCCCAAAATGTTAGGAGCTGTGTTCCCTCTAGAAGAGGTTCAGTGAACTGAAGATGAGTGGGAATGATAGCAAAGGGCTCCCTTTCTTGCAGGATGTAACTTTAGGACACTAAAAGAGATCACCATTGCCTTCCTAATTTTGGGACCGTGGACTAAGGAAGGATCTGCTCCTCAAATGCAGATGGAATATTTTCAACTGGTTTTTGATATGAGTCAGTAAAATAACTGCTCTAGCATAGAGGAACTGAAGAGGGAATCAAGGCACGTTCCTCCTTCTCCCTTTTTAAAAAACTTTAGTGAATTTACTGATGATAAAAGTGCCTGGCTGTAAGGTCTGAAACTGAAGATTTTAATCTCAGCAGTGGCCATGCAAGTCTTACTAGGTCTGGCCATTCTGCATGAACTCAGATTTGATAAGCATTCTGAGATTAAAACTATATATACATTAAGTAGGGTTGTAGTGTATCTTATGTAGACTTATTTCATTTCCATAGAATTTGTAGATGAGCCTGTAAAACCCTTGTAGGTTGATTTTGAAAACCCTGCCTGAACTGCCATTTCATTCAACACCATGAAAATGCATGTGCTTGGATGGAAGTGGATTTGCTAGGTGAGACCCAAGATTAGATTCTTTTCCTGTGCTCTCCCCCATCTTTTGGCCTTGCAGGTGTTGCTGTTGGGATCCATTTTGACACTGCATGGGGAGCCAGGCAGCAAGGACTCTTAGGGGGCAATTCAACTGCCTAAGCTTACGTGTCTCATGCCAGTTAAGACACCATAAGTCCTCTGAGATATCCCCATAGAGCTGGCAGATGTGACATGGGATCTACAGAAGTAAATCTGGAGTAGAACTCCAGAGCTGGAGGCCAGATGGGATAATCTAAGGAATCTGAAATGGCATCACATTCCTGTGTTTGGACAGCTGAATTGCTCTCTCAGTGACCTCTGCTGCATTTTATCACATAAAGATTTCTGTGTTTATGAATCTTTATGTCTAGCAATTTGAGATAGAAGATCTAGGGATGGTGACCCCATGATAGTTCATTTATAGTCCTGTAGACCATCTAGGAACCTCTAGAAAACAAGTTGTAATGGAGAAGACAGCTACATCAGGATTTCTGCATGTCTTGCTTGACGGAAGTCTGTGCAAAATCTTAAGCCATGTCTTCTTGTCAGGGGTTACATTCCTTTTTAAACCTTCACTGGATGTCTTTCTAGTAACGTCAGTGTAGCAAGATGATTACAATGTTCTTTATAAATAATAAATTTTGAGTATTCACAACTGATTAGACCAGATGAGGTTGATGGGTTAAGTGTTTTTTCCTGTGTTCCCGTTTCAGCATTTCTCACTTTCTAATCAAGTGAATTTTCTTATTTATTTATTTTTTGGGAGGAGGTGTTTGGTTAAGATTTCATGGCTAAAATTTGTACTGGAAAGTGTCCAAAACTGTCCTCAGGGGAACTCAGCTCCCTCTCTATTTGACATTTTTATTGAGGAATTTCTCAAATATAACATGAAATGACACCATGGGGAATTCAAGCTATGATGAGATCCTTGTCTGGATAAAAATAATTTATTTTAGCACTGCAATCACTTGAAATAGCAGTAGTGCTTTCTTAAAATTGCTCTAAATTCTGTTCGGTGGATGCAAGACTAATATTTGGTCTCATGCAATAAGTTTTCTTTATCCTTCATTTGAAACCAGTCATGAAATATGTTTTCCTCTCTCCTATATGAAATACCGGTCTGGGCTTTTTTATAAGCAGTTAGCTCACTGGTCCAGATGTTCTTTCCTCTTTGATCTTTTTTTTAATGAACTTATTGATAAATTGATTTTTTTCTTCTTTATGTCTTTTACATGTTGAGGCATGCTGTCAATTTCCATTCTCTCTTTCCTTTAAAAGAGATCATGGGATAACTGATCATCCTTCCTGTCATTCCTGAACACTTAACCCATCTTGTTTCTAGTAAATCAGATTCTTTCTCAGATATCCAATAAAATCTGTGCATCTGCACTACAGAGTATCCATGGGTAGGACTTAATAACCTTTAAAACGGCTTATTCAAAATATCCCCGCTGCTGTGATTCAGCATGACACTTAAAGTTGTTAGTAATTTGTATGGCTTTCTTGATATAAGATTGAGAAGACCGGACTTTCACATATGTCTAAGTACATTATTGAACTGAGGCTTCTTTGACAGTTGGGTATACTTATCCTCTTTCTCTGTGTCCTATTGGAGGCTTTTTGTAAGAGAGTCCCTTGGTAGCAGAATTGCTAGCGGAGGTGGACTGAGCCTGGAGATGTAAGCCTGCCTGTAGTATGAATTGAGATATATGGATGTGATTGCAGTAGAGAAGGCTTGAGAATTTGTTCTCCTTTTCGGGGAGAATTTCAGGAGAGCTTGACACAGCCGGCACGATGCGGCTCCAGAATGCACTCAAGAGGGTAAGGAGAGAATTTCCTGTTTTTTTCAGTCTACTTTCAACTATTGTGATGGGAATTGTCATATACAAAAAACCCTTCTACTCTGTCAGCACTGATAAGGCTTCAGCTCGTTCAGTTCAGTTTGGGGCACTGCACTTTGAAGAAGCCAAAAGAGAGCAGTGAGAATAATCATTGATCTAGAAAATATGGCTAATGAGGAGAGAATGGAAGAAAACAAATAATTTTCTTCTAGGGAAGAGACAATGAAAAAGAAGGTGTAATAGTCTTCAAGTCAAAAAAAGACTGCTGCAAAGAACTGGAATTTTGCTGATTGTTTTTCATAGCCATGCTGAAGCAAATGAAGTAGTGCAGTTGTGTTTGGTTATTCCATTTGGGAAATTCAGAGAGGGAGTTCAATTATTTTTCCTTTCTTCTAAAGAACTCTCATACGGAGTACCATTATCTTACCTTCTTTCCTACTGTATAAAAATGTAATCTTTCTGGGAGAGTCTTATGTGCTATGTTGATCTGAAGCATCACCAAATAAGAGAAGAGAGTTTGAGGCTTATAATGGATTACTAAACCTTGGGATTTATCCAGAAAAAGCTTGCTAGACACCTTGCTGAAAGCAGTTCTCACTGATATTCCTGACTAAGTCTTTCAAAGTTATTCAGCATCTGAAAATAGAAAGTAGAGGAGAACGCCACATGTATTTGGATGGAGAAGCTGAGAGCCTTGCTTCACAAGAGTTCCTTGCCAAAGGGCTCACACATCAACTGATACTCCAAATGTTTCAAGCCTTCTGGAATTCACCCACCTGTGATCAGAATGTGAAAAAATGGGAGAAGAAAGCATTGTGCAGGAAAAACATACAGAAGGAAAAGGTGACTGCCATTGCTTATTACATGAGAAGAATCTCCTCCAAATTCTGCTCTCTTTTCCTGAAGGCATGGTTTTGTATACACATAATTAGGGAATTCTTCCTAAAACTGACATTACTCTATGATTTCTGTAAATCAAACCAATCTGTGTGTGAAAAATATTTCAAGTCAAAGAATGGAATTGCATGTAGTGACAATTTCTTTTGCATATCTGTTCAGATATGAATATGAATAGTTATGAAGTACTACCCATCTTTCTCTGTTTTTTTTTTTAATTTTCTCCGCAGCTCTGATTTGTCGCGGTCCTCTTTTAATAGGGAGTAAGCATTGCATTATTGCAAAAATACTTCTTGCTTCTGGGTTGCATTCATTGTAGCTATTCTTTGTTTTAGAGATTAGCATCGGTTTCATGAAGTCCTCTGGTCTTTATAATTTCTCTAATTAGTAAGTGCACTTGAGTAGGTTGTAAGCTGTTGTTAGAAGCTATCAAACAAGATACTATAGAATGTGGACAAAAAATTTATAGTAATCTGTTTAGAGATGTATTTATTTTATTTATAGGCTTTTCTGTGGTAGTGGTTGCTGTGGTATAAGAACATATATGAACACTCAGCAAACACTAATAGATTTGTCCTCACAACAATCTTGTAAGGAAAAGACATATAATTTTCCTTGTTTTTATAGATGAGGAACCAAGGCAAACAGCTTCAGTGACTTTCTGGTCTTCACACAGCATGTCTGGATGTCTGCAACATAGCCTTACACTTCTGAATCCCTGCTTACATACCCACATTTCAAATATTCTTTGTCACTCTGATTTCTCCTATTTACAGAAAGATAACAGAATTAGGAAGTTCGGACACGTATAGTATGATATCTCAGGTAATTTTCTTGTATGTCAGACCTTCTGAAAATAACTGTAGGAGCTGGTTTTGGTGATGCAGTATAGTTTAGGGCTCTCCAACAATTAATCCTGTCTCTGTGATTCAGAATGGTCTTAGGAAGCAGAGTGAACTTCTGATTATAAATAAAATCAGGAATGCTATTACTAGTGTGCATTATAGATTCTACAGAGCTCTTTGCATGAGTTGAGTGTTCAGTGTGGTGAACAAATACACAAGTGCTGTGTCAGCTTAAAAATTCATTGACTAAATCCTGGTTATGTCCTGAAACTTGAAGGTGGGCTTTGGACAGAAGGCTTGATTTTCCATTCTGAAACGTGGACATTACCTGCTTTATTTGTTTGTTCTCAAATAATATTTTGCATTTCTTGACAAAGTGATTGAGTCACATGGAAGCCTCTGTGGGAAAGGAGAAGTTGCGCTTCCCCTGGAGCAACTGAACCTGCTCCAGAAGAGGTCCCAGGCTGCCAGCCCTGGCAGGTGGGGGAGAGCAACAGTCACAGCATGGTGTTTGGGAGCCTGCAGCTAAAGGAGAAACTCCTGAGACAAATCAGGAGCAGATACTCAGGCCTCCAAATGACATCCGCCCATTATAAAATGATCCTTGAGATCCCAAATCAGTACAGAAATTAGGTTCATGTTTGAAATCACATTTTCTTTTCTTCTAAGGTGTGAGGTCAAAATCTAAATCCAAACTCCTGTCCTGCTGTGCTCTTTTAAGATCCATTGGTTCATTTTAAAAGAAGAGGGGTCTTAACTCTGACATGCTAGCTTGATTCCTGACTGGATGGTTGTAATCTACAATTTCCGTCAGATTAAAAAAAGAACACTATGTATGTATGTATGTATGTGTATGTATATCACGTTACTCAGTTCATCATTCTTCAGTGAATGTTCCACTGCTCTACGTTTTTCTTTCAAAAAAAAAAAAAGTAATTAGAAAGCGAAATCTACCTATTACTGCCCCTCCTTTTTTCTGAATATATACACTGGGAGGGAGGTTATGGGCTAATCTGCATAACAGCGTGAAGTGGAAGGAGAGTTGCAAGTGTTTGAGAAATCATTCCTAAAGCTCCCAGATGCACAATGTCAAGAAGTGGTACATAACTGGTTTAAGATTACAAAATCACTGGTGTGATTACAGAGAGCAGTGCCTTCCTTTTCATTTAGCTTTATTTTTCTTCCTCTCCAGACAGCTGTGTGCAATGTGTTGCTTGCTTGAACTCCAAATGAATGCTTCTACTACTGATGTTTATTTTTCTTTATGTTTCCCAACAGTTCAAATAGAATTTTTTTAATGTGAACATTTTTAATAGAAAACTAAACAGCTTTTGGAAAGCTTTTTTTTTTTTAATTTCATAAAAACAAATATTTTAAAAAGAAGCTGAGAAATGGACCATTTATTTGGCTGTCTTCCAGTTTTCCTTGCCCTTCTATCCTTATTCCAGGAGACTGTTAGGTGAGCCAACCATTTAGTATTGTCCTCTTCTAACATATCAGCAGTGCCTCTAATAATATAATAATAGTCATAAATTCTCTTACAGATTTTCATGGCTGCTAATCTTAAACTCCTTGGCAGGTGGAGGAGGGTTGAATAAACTCACTAGCCTTCTTTTCATAACTCTTCATGTTTATTAGAACACATTTAAAATGATGGTATTTTTTAGAGAAAGCTATTACTCTAAATCTTGAAGCTCTTACTCATTTCCAGTGATTTTGGTGAGAGTTTTCCATGAGCAGAACCTCAGGACTTTGCAGCTGTTTGACATCTTAGGAGAAGGAGGCCAGACTCCCAAATCAGGGCTCAATGGCTGGGGTGGAGGGGAGATCTGTTCTAAATTTGATGGGCCCAGCAACAGGATGGGAATGGGCTCCTATCTGATCCTATATACTTACAGACAGAATGAAAAGGGTTGAAATGCAAGTTTTAACAATAAATGGATCGGATCTGTGTGTTTTGTACATTTGTGTTCTGTATGCCTGCAAAAGGTGAATGGCAGTGAGTTGGGGTCATTTAAGTGTAATAAGAACCTTGGGATTGGGGGACCCTTGGAGATGGATCCCACTGAACCTCCCCTAGACAGGCTACAGTGGATGCATTAACAAAAATACACACTGCAAATTGCACAACTAACTGAATTCTTTCAGGGTGAAAAACTTGAGCACGTTTCCGAAGTTGTTTGTTTTTCAAACCCAACCCTAAATGACGAAGAAATTTGCTTTCTGATATGTTTCTTCAGGGAACTAATTTTTACTGTGTTACTGTTTCAGATATTTTATCAGTCTTGCTTGATCTGTACATCAGATCAATGATAACAGCAGTGATTCATCACAGCCATTTAAAGTATCTAGTATTTGTGGTACAGAGACATGCATCAGATTTTATAATGTGTACTGCTATTCTGCAATGCTTTCCACTAACTGATGACTAAGTGCTGTGCAAATATTAATAGGCAGGATGTGGAATAAATGTTCTATAGGCACTTCTGTATTAGATGTTTACATATATCTTCTGTACATATATGCTTATATTTATTGCATGGTTGCCTGCATATTGTGAGGGTCTTGATGCTACAAGGGGTAGTGGACAGTCCTATTAATTAGTTAAATCTCCCCTCTGAGATGGGATTATAATTATAATATTAGTTTTGATGATGTTCCCCTTCTAGCAATCAGGTTTAGTTTCATGGTGTCTGGTAACTGGAAATTTCCAGTCTCTAAGCCATAGCAGTCCCCTCGCTTGATGTCAGGTTCCATCGAGGATGTATAAGGATCATTATCAGCATGTCTGCATACAAAGTTGAAAAGTGTTGAACTACCAAGAAGTCAAGGCCTGCATTTCTAGAAGTGATTCGTAATTTGAGGGCTTCTTAATCTTTGGGTATCCTAGGGTTTGATTCAGCTGACAGTGTAAATATCTGCATCTAAGCCATCTGCCTGTACTCCCCTTGAAGACACTAGAGAGAAATAGTATTTTGGGGGTGTGACTGCTCTCATCCTAAAGTATACATCTACTGTAGCTCAGATTAACTAGTCCCTGTTTTTTCACAGATGCAGTTCCACAGACTTAAGTTAATCAGCACCTTTGAAAATTGGGTAGTTGCCATAGGAAGTTTGGAGCTCAAAATTGAAGACTAAATTTGAAAATACATCCAGTTTCACTCTGGAAATCCAATGGGGAGTAAGGAGTTCTTAAGGTGGTTGATGGAAAGAGCTCCAATATTCAGCCTTTTCTGAAGCTGGGATCCAAACACACTGCATTTATAAAATCCTGCTTTTGGTATTTCTGTATCTGAAAGTTTGTCCCTTGAGAAGTACTCTAATGTTTGGTCACCTGACATTAATCTTTTGTGTTCAAATGAGATATAACTTTCTTTACATGTTAATTTGCCATATGTTTGCTTTTTTAAGCCAATGTGCTCTGAGAAGTACCAAAACAAGAGAGAATATAAATCAGCTTAGTTCCAAGGCTTTTTGTTAGGTATGGGGAAATAATCAAAAGTGTGGAATAAATCTTGGTCGCTGTCAGCTGTAAAGTTAGATTCTCAGACTGTCATAATAAATTAAGAAACCAGGAGCTATGTGACAGGAGCATCAATCTCAGTCTCTTGTTTCTGAAGTCTTCTTGTTGTTTGATTTTTTTTTTTTTTTTTAATACTTAGTCCCTGGAGGAGGTAATCAATCACACTAAGGACTTCTCTACATGGAACACCCAGTAAAGTAAAGAAAAATCAGCTTAGAATGTGAAGTTAATATGTGCAAGTTAAACCATGTTAAAGCCTATATGGATACCCTTATTTGGGCTAACATGGCTCTAGATGGCTGTGACTCAGTTTAGCAAAGTTAGAGTTTTGTTCTGCATTATGCATCCTTACTGCTTTAGCTTGTTTATGTTAGTTTCCCATCATTAGTTAATTCATCTGCTTTTGCTATTCATCTCAACTGATGTGGCCTATATTGATATACACCTTAACAGAAATGCTATAAAATATATTATAATTAATCAGAACTTTGGGAGCCACATTGCGTTCAGCTCTTAAAGCAAGATGAAGCATGCATTCACCTGAAAGGTACAGGATTTCAACCTGTTGTATATGTGTTGGCCAGTCAGATCTGTATGACCTGCAAGCCTTGACTCATGGAAAGGGGTTTCTGTCAATCCTCGAAATTATGTAGATCCAATTAAAACACTGAACTCATATGGATTAGAAGAAGATATCAGACAAAAGTGGAGACCAGTGAAGTCCTTTGGTATGTGATTTCAAATACAGTCACTGTCATTATACTGTATTTAGGATGCAATCAGGTCTTGGCAGTGCTTTAATAATTAGATTTCACTCATTCTTATAGATGGAAATTTCATTAGGTATATATTTATAACTCTTATTTAAGAAATACCCTTGTAAAATTTAAGTATAATAACCTTGTTGACTGATCTTTTCATTAGACTTCCTGGTAACGGTATGATTTATATAGTTGAGAAATAGCCATCAAAAAGAATAACTGCTACATAATTGCAGTGCAAATATAGCATAATTGCCTGCTATATTAGAAAATGAAGCAGAACTCTTTTCTAGTATGGGTGAGCACTACAGGAAAGGTTAGTAGTGAATTTTTTGTCTACTTGTAGAAAAGTAGTAGACAAGAAGTTTGTCTACTTGTTAAGTAGATTCCAGAATCTTGGCATTCTATAGTATCCTGCTTTTGCTCTCTAATGCTTTCCACAGATTTGTGTATCTTGATGTTATCCTGTTTACTTCAATGTACAATGTGCAAACTTAAAAGTTTGGATCAGACTGCAAGACCAGGATCCAGGATTGTTTTTACTTCTTCCAATAGCTTCTGCTGATTTCAGTCTAGATCCTTCTCAAGTATTTGAAATTATTCCCTGTGTACACATTTCTTATTCAAATTATATCAGAGGACAATATGTAGTTTTGCATGAAAARTGGGCAGGAAGAAACATAGAAAGTTGATGGTAGCATCTTTTAATATAGCTTTGCAAAGACTGTAGTTAACATCTATATAATAATAACTCATAATAAAAATTTAATTAAAAAGTCATTGGACATTGTGCAAGAAAGATTGTTTAGCGAATTTGGAGGATTTAAGAGTAAAGCAGAATTGATTAAGGGACTGTATGGGATATGGAAGAAAATGTTTGAAAACAATTAAAATACACTTATTAAATAAGTAAAACTGGAGTGAACATATGATACTGTATCATAGAATAGGAATAGAAGTGAGAAACAAGGCAAAGCTGTTCCACTTTACATCTTAACAAAAGAAAATATTAGCTGAAGAGAAAGTTCTAACAGCAGTGAATATTAGGCTATAGAACAATCCCTTCAGCAGCATGGTTATACCTTACTTAAAGCAGAATTAAAGTAGAACTGAAGAGTTTAAAAGAATGGAAAGTTGTATTTACTCAGTTTATTTAAATGGCAGTGTTACAGGCACTCATCAGCAAGAGCTGAGCATCCAGAGTTCTAGGAGACTCTAACTTGGCATACTCTAGGTCATAGGTTAGTGAGCATGCTTTCATGTCTTTTTTCCTCTCATAAGAAGAGCTGTGCAGAGAGGACAAGATTTCTGTTCTGCAACACCTAAAACTTTGGCTTTATTCTGAACATTTTGAAAAATTAGGATTGTGTAGGTCTTCATGAAAAAAATTCTGGATTTTTTTTATTGTAGGATAGACTATACAGTTTGCCATGCTGATTTTTTTTTTTGTATTAGCTATAGTATCAGACAACATACTAGAAAAGGCATAGCTGATTTGTTTTTATTTTTCTAGATGAAATAAGCTTGAATGGGAAAGAATTTTTCTAGAAGACTGTTTCACAGAATCACAGAATCGCTGAGGTTGGAAGGGACCTCTGGAGATCATCTAGTCCAACCCCCCTGCTCAAGCAGGGTCACCTAGAACACATTGCACAGGATTGCATCCAGGCGGGTTTCCTCTCTGAAGCTTCTGCAATGCACTTATAAGTGTACAAGCAAGCCTGAAAGTGAAGTAATCAATTTTAGTGTGTCTGAGTCAGCAAAAAATGCTGAAAGTGACTTTTTGTAGGTATTCCTAATGTAGTTGTATCATTAACATGGGTTGGAATGACATCAGCACAGGCTGAAAAGTTTTCCGTTACTGTTTGCTTATACTGTTATACTGAAGTACCAGAGTCATATTTTTCAGATACATATTAGCAAATCAAAAGTGGCAATGCTTCAGTTTTACCTTCTGAAAAATATTATTGTAATTCTTTATGATGAATATATGCTGAATATATGATGAATATGGTATATTTAGACTTAACTGGGGAGCTTGACTGATTTTCTTTGGAATAGTTGAGAAACTTCATTTATTTAATTCTTTCAGTTGCTTATTTTGAAGATATAACTAAGAAACAGCTTCTGAAACTAGTCAGGGAAGCAATAAAAGGTGTTAATATGATAGCAAAGAATGGGTTCTGTGTCCCACTAGTGATTTATAGTAACAGGCATGGAGCTGCATTTACAGGACAGGGAACCAGCCTTTTGCTGTGCTACTCTCAAATCATTTAAGGCCTCATTATATAAGATGCTAAGCACCCTGATCTCAAATCCTCAAAACTTTTAAGCACCCACTGGGTATGAGAAATGTTGTCAACCCCTTGTGCAACTGCAGCATTTTCTTTAACGGGCCTGAGATTTTCCGTATGCCACTGAGTGTTATTCAGTGCTTACAAAAACATTTGAAATTCTCTGTATGAACATGTTAGAGAAGTTTAAGACATTTGATTTTGCTCACTTTAAAAATAGCTGGAAGAACTCCTCTTGACTATAACTCAGCATCTTTCAGGCTCCAACGGGACCACAGGCCGAGCCTGTTCATGACTGCACACTGAAAGAATGTGAAAAGTCATTCTTGTGCTGTGAAATGACATGAACACTCTGGATGTGGATTGAGTTTTGCTTTGAGCCTCTAAGTTTGAAATCACAAAGAAGGAACTCTGGGACAAATGGGAAGTCTGCAGAACTTGAAATAAAAAAGGCTCCAACAAATGGCCACTTTGTAAATTCACACGGGCTACATACCTGAATGTAGTCCAGGAGTAAAGCTGCAGAATTTGTCAGTGGACGGTCAATCCTTTTGCCTTAACATTTTAACAGTTTTCCCTGTGACTTAGGATCCTGTATAACCAACACCAGATATCTTACAGTAAAAGGTAAGATGGTTTCTGGTGGAATACATTGCCCATAGACAGTTTCTGCATAACTCCTGTCAATTAATGGTTAGCTTGTGCATGAATTACAAGGTTTTCTCTCTTTTGTATGTATTGAAATTATCTGATGTAACTAAAAATGTTTTACTTATCCATGTGAATATATGCTTCATTTTCATATGTTGGACACTGATAACCCAAGGCCATAAGCCTAAAGTACTTTGATTAAAAGAAAAACAATTTTTTCATGTCAAGTGATATACTTTGTTTGACCCTCAGCAAAATGTTATTCATTTTTGTGGGAAAATAATCAACACCAAAATAAGCAATTTTGAGTTAATCAAAACCAGATATTTGTGATCCTGGCAAGGTCTATAAGCAGATGTAAAAGGAAGCAGGTATAAGCAGTAGTAAGCCTGGGAGAAGAATATAGAATCCTGCTTCATATGAGCCTGCAGAAGTTAATGTTGCTCCAAAGGAAAGCACAGAGGCAAGGCCATTGTAAGGCCATTGTACGGGACAATATGACAATAGACCGGATAATTTACTCAAGTTGTCCTCAATTTTTCCTTGAATTGATCAGGACTGTTGCTTGTTTGCATCTGTAATTAACTTCTCTGTTTCTAGGTTACAGAGGGTTGTTAATCCAGCATTGCAAATCTGAGTGTCTTGAGACCCAGAAATCCATGAGAATTGCAAGCGTACTGCTAATGGGGCTGGGGCTGTCCAAGCCTTGCAGTAAGATCCTCCAGGCTGGAGACTGTTGGCATTCCCTAGACAGTGGCACTGTAGATGGAAAGAAGCAGGATCAAATTCATGCAAAGTTGTCTTAAAACCCTGTGTCAAAAACATGGATAACTTATTTAAGAATAATTGATTGGGAACTTTGTTGTGTTTAGGCACTGTTGTCAGGAGGCCACCATGTATATGTGTCTGTCTAAAAATAGACATGATTACCAAATGAGAAGATAGAAGCTACAAGTAAGATGTCGCATTAAGGAGCTTGGGTGTTTATTTTGTAAATGCTAAAAGCTGTGAAAAGGGTTCTGGTGTCTTAAAAGGACAAACAGTGGTGCCYGGTTGTTTGAGAAAGGAATAAGCAAGTGACGTCAAGAGACTTGAACTCTGTGCAACATTGGTGCAGTGTCCCGAGGGCTGTTTACTTCTGCTCAGCAAATGGGCAGGCATCACACACAGCAGTGTCGAGGTCTTGCATTAAATCAAATGAATATTTTATCTACTATAGACAGCAAAGAAATCTGTTTACTCAGGGATGCAAATAGAAAAGCATGGATTTTTATCATCTTATTTTTGGTGAGGGTTCCAATTTAAGAGCAAAATACCACAATATTGTAATAGCCCAAATATTATCCTAGCAGACTGAGAGTATTGCAGAAAAGCTGAATCATTATTTCTGCCTGATACAGGCTTGGCTGTGTTCACGGTTGCCAAAAGTAACGGTTTCAATAGATTAAGTGGATTATTAGCAAAACGGTGGGGACACTATGAAAAATTTCCTTGGAATTATTGCTTATAAGAGGCATCTGTTACAGTCACATTTAAACTGTATTTGTGGAGTGTGAACTTTAAGGAATTCCATTGTGTGTCACAAAATAGCTACATAAAAGCATCCATTTTCAAGTTGCACACATCTATTACTATGCAGGCCACTAAGAAGCCTGCTCAGCAGCTATTGAGATGATAGGTGATTGTAGTCCAATAAAAGGTGGGAGTCTATGGGACACATCATGGGCATTTTGTTAGGTTTTGTACCCCCATACATAAAAAATAGAATGATTCTAAATAACTCTTATATTTTGCAGAATCCATTGATAATTTTAGAATGTTTTTAGTATTCTTCATCATCAGTGCTTCGTGTTTCTCTTTTCTGTAATATGTGCTTCTTTTTTTCAGGGAAAGGCAATTTTTCACACTTTCTGTTTTTAAATGTCTACTCTAGTAAACACTCACTGTTGTAGGATCCGTTTTTTTGCAAGTGGATCTTTTCTCAATGAGAAGTCTCTTTAAGTTTTCTGCCACTATGGTAGTGAAGTACTGAATTCAAGGGCTTGTTTTTCTTTTTCCTTTTCTTCCCCATATTTTTTCAGTTTCTTTCTTAAAAAGGAGGACAAAAAATCAGGATTCTAGCCTATGGGCAAATGGTAGAAAACTTGGGCCCTGCTTTTAAATTCTAAGTGAAGTCTGCTCTCAGATCTCCTGGAGATATGAATGCTATGTATGTACATAGTGGTGTCTCTTTATTCTAACATTTCCCTTTGCGTACTCATATAAAGTTGGTCTAAGAAAGATGGTTTACCAGTTATTGCAATTAGCAATTATTGCATTTTTCATGCCCCCTTCAACTGGTGTGGTGTCCCCCCCTCCCTACACTGACAACATGTCACTGCTTGTATAACCATTCCAACAGGAACACCTGCCTGCAGCATCTAATCTGATACCACAGGCTTCACTCCTACATGCTGGAATTATTCTCTGGGCTTCCACAGCTATCTTGAAATCATGTCTTCCAAGATACCCACTCCAATGCAGCACCATGGTACTTGGAAGGAATAGAATAGGAAAGTGGGAAGAATATGTGCCAAATGTCGCTGTCTTTAGGCTAATTTCTAAAAGTGGGCACTTGTTTGGTCTAAAAGCAATATACTTTTTGGTTTAGACATGATATAGTCTTTCAAATTATCTCTATAATGCATTATGTAATTGTCTCATTTGTGTACTGCTGTACTTTCAAGCTCAGAATAGATGAGGTAGGCAGTAGAAGGCTGAGGGGGATCTGTAAGATCAAGAAAGATACAGAAAAGGCAGGTAGTGAATATTTACTATTTCTCAAAATAATGAGATTAGGGGACATTCATTGAGACTATAAAGCAGCACGTTTGAAATAAACAAAAGGATGATTTTTCATGTAACTCATAATAAATTGCAGAGCTAATTGCCCCATCATGTTGAGTTCAGAAGAGATTAGACAAATTCATACAGGAAAGGTCCATGGGTGGCAATGGTCTAGCTACTGGTTTAGGAAGGTTACTAGGTAAATGATTGCTGGAAGCTGGGACAGTGTGCCAGGGATGGTTCTGTCCCATTTTTGTGGTCTTTTCCTGAGTTTCCACTACAAGGCAGTGTCAGAGATAGGATGCTGGGCTAAATGTTCTTTTGTTATAACTGTGACTATGGTAAATCCAGGATTTTTTTTTTTTTCCATGAGATGTTCATCCCAGCTTTCCAATTAGAGATATTCAGAATATAATGATTTTAAACTTCCAAAATCAGACATTCACATTTTTTGATATTCCCATTGCTAATCATTTCTCTTACAAATACGATAGATCCTCAGTGGTGTTTTGTTGCTTAAATTTGAGGAAAGTCTAGAGTATCACTACCAGCAATCCATCTCTCTATCACAATGTTCTGCACCAGTAAAATAGGCAGTTTAGCTTCCAAAAAGTTTCAAAGCCTGGCTTAGAGTAAAACTTTCAGGATCAGCTCCCTGGATCATGAATCTAAAGCCTATTTTCAGAAGTCAAAAAGGAACCCTAGTGTAAGAGTGAATGAATAGGGCTCTGGCTTCCAAATGCTGTGGAGATTTTGAAAATGAGACTCAGATTTCTGAGGGGTTTGAGTGCTTATGAAAATATTGACACAAAAGAAAAATGTCAGAAGGAAGGAAGAAAAGATCATGGGAGGAAGTAGACAGTGGACAAAATATTCTTGATATTGACTCTGGGTAATCTGTTTCCACTTTTGTCCCTTCCTGCCTGTGGTTTTGGTTTCAGGTGCCCCTAGCAGAGCTGATTAGTGGCCTTCTCCCTAGATGGTATCCAAACAGGACAGTGTCAGAATCACTTCTTTAGGCAAAATGCTGAGGGAAGCTCTGAGCTGGATCAGGGTGAAATACTGGTGGAGCTAGTTTGAAAAGTTCATCAGATAAATTAAATGAGAAACCAGAAGCATTTGTTTATTTAATAAATGAAACATTCATCTTTATCAACTGTAATGTTTCCTACCCTTTAATACTATTCCACACTACCGCTCTCTAGAGGATCTCATCTTACCAAGATATAGAGCACAAGTTTGATTATGCGAAGGTGGTGGGTCCAGAAAGCAAGAGGTCTAATGCAAATTCTGGTATGCATTAATTTGCATAGTGCTTCAGACAGATATATAAATATATATATATACATATGTATGTATATGTATACATGCATCTGTTATCTCTTCCTCTCTTTTGAAAGTTTTCTTCCTTCCCAGCCTCTCCCTGATCTTGCTCTTCCCTTATTCTTTTTGGTCCTTGATGATGACTGGCCAAAATAAAGCTCAGGCCCTAGTTTCCCTGGAAGCAGAGGTTTCTCACTCTGGCTTTAAACTCTGTCTAAACAATTATAACCGATGCGCTGACTGTTGCTTTAACTATTTATTTGTGATGGTAGGGAGTAGTTGAGGGCTGTGGTAACTGAGTTATTTCTATAAACTTCCATCAAGGATTGCCTTTAGTAGAGACAATTATGGGACAATTCTTTGTGAAAAGTGTTAAGGAGAATGGCTTAAGGACATATTCGCACTTTCTCTCAGTTTTTCTTTTCTATTTGAGGATGAGGGTTGGAGCAGCCATTGGGTTGGCCATAACCTTTTTCCATCTTTCTGCGAGTGGATTATGTAGGTTTGTGGAAACCTTGCTCAGGCTCCCTTCTTGGGATCATCAGTAGGATTTTGAGGCTCAGCTATCCCATTAGCAGTGGATAAAGAACTCTAAGAATCAGCACACTGTCAAGTGGAGAGGCCAACTTGGGTGAAACAACTTTTGACAGACAAAGAGCCTAGGAAATGGATTTGAGGTTCCATATAATTTTAAAGGAAGMAAGGGAGCTTCACCCACTGCCTTGGGGCTGCAGTCCCCAGGAGACAGTCCTGGTCTGGCATAAGATGACCAGTGGTAGCTGATTTTGTGCAAAAGATTGCCAAAGAAGATGTGTCTGCTCTAAAAAAAAAGTTTATTAAAAGTAACAAAGAAAGTAAGTTTTGTATTCATGCTTAATACCTTTAAAAATCTTTAAAATGGGTTTAGCTGGGGCTTAGGGCAGATATTCAAAAGAGGTTTTATATCATCAGAAGTGACTTTTTTTTCTGTATCTAGAGTTAGGCCCTGGGGGCAGTTCTCCAGCAGGTGCAAACTGTCATAGAGTGCCGACAATTAAAACTGCTGAGGATCCACCCTTGGTTTTTCAAAACAGCCAAGGGCCCAGTTTGACATGCAGAGCCTCCAAAACTGGAGCCAGAAGAGCTTTACTGAAAAACTGGCTACTTATTTTGCTGTTTATGTGAGAAATAATCTCTAGAAAATGTGGTCCAAAATGCAGTCTCACATATACTGCATTACCAGTGTTTACATGTTCAGCTGGGTAACTTAAGCTGCATTGAACTAGAGTTGCACAAACGATGAAGGAAAGAAAAAGCCCTTTGGCAGCTATTTCATTTGTGAACTTTGAAGAAATTCAGTTAGATGAAGCAGTTATTCTGCCGGATCTATCCAAGCTTGTGTTCGCTGAGGTTCAATGGAATCCTCTACTAACTTCAGAAGACTCTTTTATCTCATTCTCTAAAATAGGTTAATAATTGGCTGGTCATAAAGCGATTTTATTGGAAAAAAAAAATAAGTAAATAATTTAATAAATATTTTCCAGGCAGTCATGACCAATAGATTGTTTGGTATGGTGGATAATAAGTAATATTGCTCTTGAAGACTGCAGTAATGCAATGTGCTCCAAAAAGCCTGACCCTAGTGTAGGATTGAGACCTAAGAAGAGAAAGTGCTAATCCTACACCACCAGGCCAAGATTTATTGGAAGGCATGTGTATGATGGAGATGTAGATAGTTGTCCTAGATCCCAGCTGCTCCCTTTCTTCGACTCCTTCTCTTCATAAATACATATTAAAATATTTTCAAGGCAAGTAATTGAAAACAATTGGAAGAACCTCCTCATAGAAAACCTTTTTAAAGATTTTGAATGGTAATAACTTTTAATCTAGCATATGGATTTGGGGGTTGGTGGTAAATCTGAGCTATCTCATTACAGAAGTGGTAAATCACCAGCGTTTACTATCAAGAGCAGAAAAAAAAGTGTTTATAAATCATTGCATTTGTTTCAGATTATTCATCAGAGCTGGAAGGCAATTGTTCAAGTTGCTTTGTGGTACTATAAACAGAATGCTTGGAAGGCCATATACTTTTTAGAAAAATTTTGGGTTTTGTACGTATATCAACTGAGACTTTTTTCCTTCAGTAAGTGTTCCACTAATCTTCCAGAGAGAATAATCTAGATGCCAGTGTGTCACTTTGAAGGAGCAAGTTTGAGATGGCACTAATGTTCCTGGGGCAGCAAGGCCTGATGACTCGCAGTTGAAGGCTCTCACAAAGTTGTCTTATTGATCTTTCCTTCCTACTCTGCAATAGGCAAGGAAGGTCTGCGCTTTCCTTTTTTTATGTCCTCAAAACTGCTCTGATGGGGTTATGAAGAAGATTCAGATCCAGAAAAGAATAAGAACTGTTGGTGGGGAGGATGTTGATACAGAGAATATGGTGCAATAGTGCTTAAAGATATCCTGGGGAAGAAAAAAAAGAAAAGGACTGTCTATGCACTTTTAATGTAGTTCCAGATAGGAGGAGACTGCCTGGTTTCCCTGGGCACTGCTATAATTACCCTAGAGCTCTTTTTCTCTGTGCAAGAAGAGCTATGATTTCTGTCATCTACACTGAAGCACAAGCAGCACACCAGCACAGACAGTGATAGAAGGCTTGGCTGAGCAAGCTGCCTGAACCAGCCTGCATTCCCACATAAGTTACCAGCTGAATTTCTCCAGCCCTTCAGAGCTCCTGTACTGCCCTGGAAGAGTCTAGGCCCAAGAAGCTTCATTTTGCCTTAGTGTATCATGGCCAGTCTTGGTGGAATTAATCCTACAGGAGCTATGCCAGCTCTTCTCAGATTTTGAATGTTGCAGATCATTTGGCTCCAGTGTGCCCCCCCCCCGCCCTCTGCCCCCAAAAATAAAATGAAAGCAAAAAACACACCAACTTGTTTGCTGACATGTTGGCACATACTGTGAGATAGCTGACTGGTTGCAGGGTCTCCATAAAGGAGCAAAATATGGATTTCTCAGGTGGCAAGTTGCTCTTATCCAAAGAGGAAACAGAGAATGGATATACCTTTTATGAGCAAAACAGAGAGCTGCAAGGTTGATTGTGGGTCAGATATCTTTTAGTGGCAGTGCTCTCACAGTGCTGAAACGTGTCTCTTTTAAACATCACAGCATAAAATTTTTAATGCCAAAGAGAGGTGAAGGGGGTGGGCAGGGACCCTCAGAACAGCCAGTAGCTAATGCTGCCTTTGTGGTTTTATATATTTGCCTATTAAAATGACAATACAGACATGGAACATTTAGATTTAAGAAGCCTTCCTTTCATTAAACAACATTAAACAAACTGACAAAGTAGGGGGTTATGACTCCAGTAATTGAAACATGCTGTTCTGTTCAAGACCAGAACTCTATAAAGACTCTTTTCACCCAGTAATGCCCTTTGTGTTTGCCTGCTACCCCTGCTAGAAATTACTGTAGGCCTGAAGTATGTCTTTCCAAGTAGAGTGGGAATGACAGAGCGCAACACTGCACTTGGCAGATGGGGTCACAGCCCTTTTAGGACGTTAACATTCATTGTGCATTGGAAATCAATTTGCAGCTCAGAGTGCATGGAGACTTAACTGCACTCCCCTCCCCACTGGTCTTTTAATGTTAACTCTAAACCCAGGATGCAGGAAAAGGAATTAGATGGATTAATTTGGATTAACTCTGATGGGGTCTGGGTAGTTCTTATTAGCTTAATTTACAGTGTGCCTTTTGGTGGATTCCCTGCTCTGTTAAATATATGTTCTGAATCTATATATTACTTTGTACTTCTTTTTTCTTCTCTCTTGTAGATGTTGACGAGTGTCAGGATAACAATGGAGGGTGCCAGCAGATTTGCGTAAATACAATGGGCAGCTATGAATGTCAGTGCAAAGAGGGCTTTTTCCTGAGTGATAACCAGCATACCTGCATTCATCGCTCTATTGGTAAGTTTTCAATGTGTGACGTGTGCTTTTGAGAATGACTGTGTTCAATAAGAAATGCAGAAACGGTTCTTAGTTTTTCTTTTATCCCACAGAGCTCTGAAAATCATTGTATTTGTTAGTTGGAACTGATTGATTCCTCTGCCAGGCAAACTTGTAGCACAGCAATAAATAAGACAAAGGTGTTAATATGACATAGGAATATACAGAGTTCAAACAGCAGGCTTTTGGGACAGGCAGAGAAGAGATTTTCAAGCAGCAACTTTGTACTTCTGACTTTCCAAAACACAGAAACATCTCTTGTCTGTTTATTGCTTAAAAGGTCTCTTGTCTTCCACCCTCGAGAGCATGATATCAAAGCTTAAATCAAAATGAGCAGCTTTCTTCTGGAAGTTATACAGATTATCTTCTTTTGCCAGTCATATAGCTCACTGCTTCATTGCAGATTGATGATGGCTGATATTATATTGACACGTCATTTTTCTTTGATTCAGTACCCTGTCTAGGGTGAATTAGAAAACTGCTTTTCTGTTGCCTATGCACTAGCAGTAGAAATAAGGAATCCCCGCAGAACTGTGATCCTAGTCTGCTGCTGATTTTGAGTGGAATAAGCTGCTCTCCTTTTTCTATATATGTCAGGCGTGGAAGACAAGTTTGAGTGGAAAGAGGGAAAAGAAAACAGCATAGCTATAAATCTTTGCAATTAAGTGGGCTCTTTATGTGTTCATTCAGACTTCTGGTGACCCTGGCAGCAATGGGAATATATGCTAGCAAACTCATTTACCAATAGGCAACAGAAAATGGCAAAGTAGCAAGATGAGTCTGGTGATCAACAATATAAGCATGCTGTAAATTTCCACAGGCCACGCAATAGTTCTGAATTATTGTGAGTCACTAAAATTAACCAGAAAATCCTACCTGAACACAGAGTATGAATTTAGTCACTCTGTTGACAGGAAAACAAAACCACCTGAGCTTCTCAGAAATGTAAATGTATTTCTGGCATCATGTGCCTGTTTACACAGAATTTTAAAGACAATTAGTAATTTTGATTCTTAGAAATGTGAAACTATAGAATATATTCACAGTTCCACTTTTTAGAATGATTGTTAAGTTTTAAGCAACTGAGGCTTTTTGGTTTTGACAAGAACATGCAATTAAGCTCGATCAACCAGTGTATTTTAAAGGTTGTTATCTAATAGGTTTTTAGTCATTCTTTTCAACATAAGTTGTTCAAATTTCTGTCCAGTGTAAAGTAACCCTGACACAAAGGTATCCAACAGAGCAAGGAATAGTAGCTGGAGGCTTAATGAAAACCACTTGCAGAGCACTGCGATACAATCATTATTTCAATTTGCACATTATAAAAATTCCCAGCTGTAATAAAAGAGAATTTAGTTATCCAAGATGGAAACTAATGAAATAAATGAAAGATGAGACTCTAAAGGCAAAATTTTTTTGTAAGGAACAGATTTATTGAGGGAGATGGTGAGTTTTTATGGCAAAGAGGATTCCTACTTTGCAGGAAGGACTGGGAGGATGGATTTGAAGGTTGACTGCTGCATCCACATAATAAAAATGCATGGGATAAATATATTTGTGTTAACTTGTTTATAAAGAAAATGACAAATAAGACATGGTCATTTAATTAAAGCAACATCATCAAATCATTTAAGGTCTGAAAAAAAACCAAATAGCTTGGAGGCAGTTGCAAAGTGTATTATGAACAAATGCTTTGCAACTTTTCAAAAATAAAGTGCCAGTTTACAATATGAGTAACCATTACACTGTTGTGTCATGATCCTACACTTAAATACATTGGGTGGGTATGTGGAAGAAGGAAATGAGATGAATGATCTATTTTAGTTGTCAAAGGTGACTGAGCTGCAAATAGTAAACATGCATGCTGAGAGAGTAAGTGCCTTTTTAAATATCCCTGTTTACTCACTTTCGTCTGTCTCACTTTTAAGTGCCTCTACAGAAACTATTGGAATGCAAAAATACAGAAATGCTTTCATCAAAGCAGCTAGCCAAAATTATGCCTAGTGCTAGATTGTGTCTATACCTCTGTTGGTAAACAAGGGTGAAGTAGGCAAAGGCATAACATACATCCAGCATTGCAATCCAAATACAAAGGCTCTGATCTGACAATGCGTTTTAACAAGCTTGTTGACTTTGAGCATAATAAGATCCATTAATTGCAGTGGGATTACATTTTTATCTCTAAAAAATGCATATGCAATCGCATGATCTCCATGTCCTTGACATCACCTAAAAGTCTTTTCAAGGACTCAGCTAGTCTAAAATAATCTACCACAAGGTTCTTCATGCAGTTCCCTACCACCTTTTCTTTCCTGTTTTCAATGCAAGGTGCTTAGGTTGCGTTTGGAGGTGGAATGAGTCCAGAGTAGAAGAACCAGTAGCAAAGCCTTGGCAATGCCCCACCTGCAGACTCAGCATGCCTGCCTCAGCCCTCAGTGAGGCTGGTGCTGCTCATGTGCTTTGACCTCATCAGCATGTTCAAGCGATATGGTAGTTTCAAGGTCTGAAAAATGGCATTAGATACTCATGGGAGGCGGGGGTGTAAGTGGAGGAAGGAATATGTCTCTTTTTGCTGACTAACCAGCCAAGGGAAATGTATTTCCTGACAGGAGGCATCCTCCTTCAGATTGTCGGCTGCTATGTGCACTTCTACAGCTACCAGAGATGCACTGTGTTGGTCTCAGTGTTTCAGGGGTAGATAGTGTATCATCACACTCCTACCCACAAGCTGTGGTTAAAAGCCACTCTGGAGTTCATGACAGGAGCTTTTAACATCATCCTTGTGTCTCAAATGTCATGTTTGCTTGCCATCTAGAAGTGTTCTCATTATTTCCTGTGGACAAAAAGGATCAATGATCTACAGAGAAGCAATGAATTTTATACCGATGGGAGGCCAGGCTGACATTAGTCAGTGCAAACCCTAGTTTCCCAACATTTGCTTTCTTTCATTTTCTTCATTATTGGCCAGCTGATTTCATATAACTTTGAGTATCTTTTGGGAAGAGGCTATGCCCAGTACAACTTACCTCATTTATTTTTGTCTATACTGGTTTGCTCACAGTAATGACAGCAACAACAGAGAGAGAGAAAGGGACGAAAAATGGATGGTAAAAGATATGGAAAATTTGGCAGTTGTTTGTCTTAGTACATCTTAATTGCAATAGTAGGTGTGAGCACTGTGAATTATACTGGAGACACATTTGTATTTCCTCATGACTTAAAAAGATTTAAAAATCTGTTACTGTAACATCTCCAGCTCCAGAGGGAGCATGTGTTTAATAAACATGGAGATTAGTATCATACACTACAGCTGTGACTGAGTCAGGTGAGTGGGTTTCAGCATGTCTTCCCTCAATTTGGTAATAAGTGAAAAGCCCCAGTTCAGCAAAGACTCTGAGACAATCCTTAATGTCCCAGTGATATCAAAGTTGGTTAAAAATCTGAATTGGGCCTAAAAGCATCAAGCTGGACAGAGTTTAGCTATATGCCTGTAACTCTGCTGAAGTTCAAAATGATCTGGAGTTCTGACTTCATTTTAAGGATACAGGATGCCTCACTGCATTACATTAAAGGTATGGTGTTCAGGAGCCCTGGCTACAAACTGCCTCTCCAACCAAAATTCCCAGCTTAAGCGGTAGAGAAGGCCATTACTGTCCCACACCCAGAGAACAAGTCTCCTATGGCACAAAGGAGGTTTGCTTACAAGCCTGATACTTTAGGAGTTCTGTGACTAGGAAGACATCTGCTATTTTAAATTCCACCCCTTGAATGTCTCCCAAAAACACAGTTGTACTAATGATTTTAGATCTGCTAATAATTCAATAACAATATTTTATTTATACTACTAGTGCCAAGTAAATGAAAAAGGCAGGTGCAATTAGGAGTGGTAATTTTAAGTGGAGACAAGAAGAGGTGGAGAAGTACTGGGCTATAGAAGTCTGGAAATTATGATGGTCTGGTCAAACAGCGGAAAAGCTTTTTACACGGTTGTCACCATCATTTTCAAGCCTGTTAAAAGCCATTTCACAAGGAATTGCTTTTTCACTTACCCTTATACCATTAGACTTATGCTTTGCAAAGTTGGGAGTTCCTACACACAAAATCAAGTTACCACAATTTATCAAATTATCGTGCTATGACTGAGCTTCAAAAATTGCTTGTCTCTTTCTACACTGTAAGTGCAACAGTTTAGTCCTTGAGGAAGAGAGATGTTAAGTCAAATTGTCTTGCATTTGCCATGGGCTAAATGTGTTTATGAAAAGAGTTACCATGCTTCTGCTGATACATAGTAATCTGTTAAACTTGATTATATGCTTAAATCCTTGTTAATTGTGCAGTAGTAGCACTGGAGTCCTCTGGTGAGCTGACATCGAACTACTGAGTTCCTTCTTGTTCTGAGGACTATAAAACTGCCTTTGTTCAGTTTTTTACTTTCCTACTTTCCATGATTTACTTTTATTTTTCACCTCTTTTTGTAATCCAATGGGATTTTTTAATGGCAGAATAATGCTAGGACTCCTAGGAAAGAAAAATGATTCCCAGCCAGGGTAGGAGAGGTCTGCAGGTTGGGACTGTGGACTTTATTCCCACTTCTGGTGCCGATGCTTTGTGTGACTCTGGGCAAGAAGGTTATTGTGACTCAGTATTTTCTGCAAAGCATTTTAAAGAACAGAGGTGCTTATTCTATGGAAGCACAACAGCGTATTCATATTTAAATTAATGTGGAAGGATGACTTTGAATAATTAAGTGTTGCTAGCATGGTTTTAAACTTTACAAAGTACAGGGTTTCTTGTCTGAACTCTGAAAGCTCTTTCACAGTGCTGTAACCAGTTAAATTACTCCATTGTTTGAATATGCTTTGCCATAGTTATCCTGAGTACAGGCATCCYGTTCACTGGAATAGGATTGTCCTATTTGTCTTTTTAAATTGGAATCCTAATATGATTGTAAAGTAGAGAAATATATATAAAGTAAATTTTAAGGAAATAATAAATATGCTTTCAGGTAGTATGAATTTTGTCTGGCCAAACATACTGAGATCTTGGAAGCATTTTCCTAAAACTGTGCACAGTATGACCAAAGTGTAGTAGAAATGCATCTGTTTATGCATTACCATGATATATTTGAAAAAAACAGTTCATTTGATTACCTTTCATAGAATATAGGATACAGAAAGTATTCAGGTAAAAAGATTTAATAAAGCCTTTTAAATCTCATTGTGCCCTGTTAGAAGTGTTTGTAACCTTTTGAAAGTGTGTATAACCTACAAAAATTGCTATCCTTTGGTTTCAGGGATTCTTATTTGTTCCAGCTTCCCTGGTGAAGGGCACATCACATTTGCTTTCTCTGTGCAAAGTCCTCTGGAATGGAAGGACTTTGTGACAACAGGTGACAGCACCTTATATAAGTAAAAAATAACCCTTGTTAGGCCCTATCTCCCAACTGCCAGGTATCAGTGATTTATGATTAAAACTAGTAGAGTCAGTAAAGTTACGCTGGTGTAAAATTAATGCAAGTGAAATCCAGCTTAAGTTCATCTGTGAGGGGAAGCAGCAATTGTGTAACCATAAAAACAGTATAAGGTGAAAGTTTAGGACAGATATAAGAGTAAGTAACCACAAAAGCATTTTTTTCAGTAGGGCATCATTATGTATAGCATTTTGCATTTAAGGTGTTCAATAAATACCAGCTTAAATGATGACTGCTTAGGATATCACAGAATTGGAGGAAAAGGCATGCCAATTTTGGCTTATAAAATTGTTAAATGCATCTGAAACTTGCGGTTGCAATCTTCCTTTTATAGGTAAGAAAACTGAGGCATAAACTTCACAGTACTGTCTAAAGCCTATGTGACTGTGTCTGAACTGCAGGATAGATTCACCCCACAGACCACCTGAAGTCCTGTTCTTCAGTCCAGATGGAAACCAGGATGTGAGGAAATGGTGTAGAATATGGAATCAAAACAGAACTATGGTATATTCTCAAGTTGCAGAGTTAAACTTAGCCAGGTAGAGTTGGTTGCAGGCCCCTGCTGGAGTTCCTAGGCACCAATTTGGAGCCCTTTCATCCTTATACTCAGGAAAATGTGAGGCCTCCATATATTCTACCTTAGTTTTAGAATTCACTTGCTTTCTGAAAGACAAAATATTGCTCTTTAAAATGTTCTGGGGCTTTGTTTAAGGTTTGATTCAGAAACAAAACCAAATTTTGTTGAGTAATCAATACTCTGCCCTGCTTTGCTTCAGCTGAATGCGGTAGCAAACTGATGGGTTAGCCCGATGCAATGGTGGTGAGTTCATTGCAACTGAAAAAAGAAATCCAATAACATTCAGGAAAAATAGCAGATTGCCAGATTTTGCCAAAATCTGTGATTGAATTCTAAGAATGTTCTGCAGAATTTGTCCTATAGAAAGTCCAATATTCAAGGGTCCATAATCAGAATAGACAACTTAAAAAAAAAAGGAAAAGAAAAATAACAATAAATAAAAATTTAAAGTATAGTCTTAGATGTACTAGAAAACATCAACTGGTAAGTAATTAAGAAGTCATGTGTGTAACTTGCGTATAGCGCTTGAACAGTAGTAAAAGCAGATGCAGACTTGAGCAAGACTGACTAAATAATAAAGTAGGACATACACATGTTTTCTTGTTGAGCCAAAAGCTGAAATAGTGTAATGGTATGGTAGTTGTCTCTGCATGGCTCCATTACTAGAGCCATTTGGTAGGGAGGGGATGAAACTAAAAGGGAAAAAGAAGTGTGCAAGAAATAATGATGCTGTAGATACCAAGAAGTGAGTCTTGGAAAGAGCAGCTGTTTGAAACACCCTGCAGCAGTGTGACAGGCAGCCAGCTTGCCGGGGGAGCAGGGAGTTTGTAAGTCAGATCAAAAATCTCTCCACACCTGCATGACAGAGTGCAGTGAACAGTCTGTAGCTCAGCTCTTGACTGATCAACAGTGCTGACAAGATGGGAGAGCTATAYGCACAAATGGGAAAACACACTGGAAAGTAGTATATTCAAATAAAAAATTAAAGAGAGAAAAATATGCAAAGGGGGCTTTCACACTCAATCATTCAATAGCACTGAAAGTGAACCAATATTCTGCTCATACTGTCTGCTCTGGATATAGCAGGATTATACTAAATAAAAGAACTGACATGTTTTTTAAAGGCCTCTAGCATCCAGTTGACTGAAACATCAGGTGAGAAAGATCTGGGAAGAATATTAAGCCAGCGTGTTGTAGAAAAAACTTGCATTCACACATGCACACAACAAATGGAATCTGTTTTAAGTATATCATATATCATATGTATCATGCTGTGTGTCTCCAATGCCATCAGGGATATGATGATGAATTCAGGGCCAACTCTGAATTTTGTGTGAAAGATACTCGGTGTCTTTCATACCTACTGCATTCACTATGGGCCTCTCAATGTATGTCTCCCTCTGTTTTCCACTGTGCAGAGAAATTGGCCACAGACCATATTGTAGACACTGTTCTCCTTTTCTGCTATTCATGACAAATCTCAGAGATGTGATCCGGCAGGGAGCTCTTTAGAGGCTGATGCCACAATGTATTTTTGGCTGTAAACCAGTAGGAATTCAAGATATAAATGCTAAAGGCCTGTTCATATAAACTTTACCCTCCTGTGTATGGCATGCATACTATGCATTTAATGAATTCCATTAATTATTAAATTCCATGTAATTATTTTTGAGGTTGCTCTGGGCTATTATGATATAAGGTAGGAGTTAATGGAAATGAGAAGGAAGATGTTTGTATTTAATAGCAATGTAACTTTCCAAGCCTAAGAATACTTGCATGTTCTGCTGAGCTTTACGTCTGAAGAGTATCTGGGTAGGAAAAGTGTTGTTGTTACTGTTCTTGATCGTATTTTGGTTTTTAGTACTTGAGCACCAGTCAAGAATGAGACCAGATTGTGCTAGGGCTTGTACAAACTTGGAAAAATTACAGTATGAGTAGACAAGGCAAACACAGGGCAGAGAACAGCACAAAACACATAGTCACAGTGAATGCTTTCATGGCAGAAACCTTGTGGTAGTGCCATGCTGTATTTTTAAGAGGGGGCGCAAAGGAAGAAAGCAGGGAGGTAAGAGTATATCAGCTAAATGGAAAGTAAGAGAAAGAGAGGGACAGCCAACCAGATGGGAATGAAGTGAAGAGTAGGAGAAGAGATTGAAGAACAGAAGAAGAGCATGGAACAGTCAGCCCAAGGTAAAATCTATACCTCTGCTCTGTCTCATTAATTCCCTGGCTTAGTAATGCCATTTCTTTTCAGTATCCCCTCTCTCTTCTCAGTTTTCTTTCCACTTAGCTAATTCCTTTCCTACCAAAACCACAGTGTAATCAAACTACCTGTACCACATCCATGTCCTTGAAAACTGATGTTATTCTCTCTCAGTGGAGTGGGTCATGTGCTGAGATTGCAAAACTAATCTGCTAATCATGCGCAAGTGATCAAGATGATATCCTTGTGAGAGTTCAACTCTTGTGCTTCTCCTGAGAGTCAAGAAATGCAGAAGCACAGGGGTTAAGTATAATGGGGAGAGGAGCATCATGTAATGTTAGAGTTCTGGGCAAAGTCAAAGTTAATTGTTCTCTGAACTGTGTTCCCATTGATAAAAACTTTGAACCTCTGCAGTGAATCTGTTTGTCTGATTTTTCTGCATAACACATAGTATGACTGAACACTTTYAAAAGGCTCTGCCTGACTTACCAATACTAAGAAGCAGGAAATACATTTCTTCTATCATCCCAACATAAAGCATTCACCTTTGAGTAAGAGCAACAGCACTTTTGCCTCTCTTGAGTATGGAGTGCCTCCTTTAAAAGTTCTCCTCTGTGTTTATAGCTGATTAAATCATAGCACATGTAATGTAACCCAATATTATCCAGTACAGTGTGCTGTTAACAGTGTTATGTTGGTGATTTACCAGAGTTGGCAGGTTTTCTCCCTACAGGTAACATGGTCTGAGGATAATGTAATACCTGCTATCTTCAATCCATATCAAACTGCAAAGTCCTAGACAAGCCACGACTAAGAGCCTCCGTACTCAAACACTAATTTTTGTCAGAAATTCACATGATGAGTGTTGGCATTTCAGTATTTTGTGTAAGGAGAGTTGGTTATTTAAACTGACATTTGTTTGGAATGTTAGAAGCACCAAGTGAGGGAAGTAGCAATGTGAATGGTTCTTATGACCTGCATTTCTCGTTAAGGATGATGTAGTTTCTGTCTGTTTCAGAAGTGAACTGCTAGTAATTTGCCTCTCTAATTGCTAATTAATCAGAGGTTGTCGAAGGAGTCTGCAAAAACAACCTCAGCATCCTAAACTCCCTCTGAAATAGGGGCTATTATGCCATGTGCTGTAAGTTATGGATACGAGAGACAGGAAAGTTAACTAACTTGCCTAAAGTTACACGGAATTCTGTAAAAATCTTAAGAATTAGAGCTTTCCAGAAAAGCTGTGAAGGAACCGTTTGACAGAGTGTGTAGTTTAATTGATATTATGTTGATTTCACCAAATTTGTTTTGTAAAACTGAGTATGTTTTTTTGTATGCTCCTAGTAGGAACACAATGCAGATATCCTAAGCCCAATTCTTTTGGTCTGTTGTTTAATTCTCTTCTTTCATCCCTGGTGCACTTTACAGTCAGTGATTGATGATGAATTGCATGTACATGTTTAAGATCAAAGTGTAGCACAGGCAGCTGGGTGGATAACAGTGCATTTTGCAAATCCTGTCCTCTCACTCCTTTCCTCCCCATACAAAGTTCACCTGTTTGTTTTCTGTTGGCTCAGTCCTCTAAATTGAACAATTTCTAATGGTGCTGAGCAACTTCACTTCGTACTGAAATTCAGGGTGTCTGATGGCTCTCTGCACAGTGCCCTCATACTGGGAAGGCAGCCAAATTTATCTTGGGAATTTGTAGGCTCTGAAAAGTGAGGTGTAATACAACTGCCTGGACAGGTTAGGCAAATGTCAAAATTATTTTTGAAAAAAATGTGGTTTTCCACTAAACCAAATTTTGTTCTCTGAAGTAGCTGTTTTTCCTGTAATAACAACAACAACAACAATAAATATTTGTTAGCATTATTATTCATAGAAACAAACAAACAAACATCAAAATTCTGAAACATTGAGACTTTGAGTTGCTGCCCTTGGCACTGCAGTAGTTGTGGTTAAACAGCCTTGTCTGCCTCCATAGGCCAGACAGCTAGATTTCATCTGTTGTAATGCACCCTAATCAAGAGGGAAGATTGGACACATAATATGAGAAACAAGACAAGCATGAAGCCTGATCTGTTGGGTGAAGGAGCATATTCCCAGTAGCATTTCTGAATCACCTGTTTCTTTTCTCAGCTGAAATGTTTCTGGGTTGGAGGAGCTTTCCAGAAAAAGGTCAAGGAAAAACAAAAAACTCCTGTGAGTTCTGCCAAAGGGCAGCATTCAAGCTGTCCTTGAGGTGAGACTGGCTAACCCTGCCCTTAGGGACAGCTGTATGTTTCCCCACATGCTCTTCTGCAGTACAAGTTTCTGCTCCTTGCTTCCCCAGACAAAATGCTTTCAGAACTCCTTCTAAACTTCCCAGGAAGAGCTATAATTTGGCCCAACGGCTTCCCTAATGGACATTTAACTACTCCACTCTAATTGGGGTCGGAAAAATATATCATTAAAAAAAATCCTATAATTGCCTGTTTTAAACCACAATTTGGTGAGCAATACTTTCCTGGCCTGATCTATGTCTGTGTCTTGAATTTTGAATAGTATGTTTACCTGAACATTTATTTTGAAAAGGCTTTGTATGGAGATGTCAGCATGACTTTTTGGCATTTGGCTAAGTTACCATTTGTCTTCAGCTGGCATTAGTTGAAAATACCTTGTGCTGTGGAATCTTCTGAGAACTCACACAAGGAGATAGTGAGCTGTCATTCCTGAGCTCGCTCTCAGAGAAGCTGGCCACTTATCTGCTTAATGAACTCTGAATTAATCCAGAGGATTAACTGTCAGGAACTCACTGAAATGCTCCATGCAGCCCCACAGTGGAGTAAAAATACAACAAAAACAATAAAATCAAAGAACACCAGTAGTAAGTCTCAGAAGTTAAATCACTTCAAAATAGAGCCTTGGTAGGAGCAAGAAAGTCCCTTTGTATTTTTCATGTTGTTCTCATGAGTTTCATGTAAGAGGGGCATAAGGTGACCAAAGAAACTTTCCTATTGTCCAAACTGTGGGTATGTTTTTTAACCCAGCTCTGAGGCTTTCTAGCCCTAGCTGTAAATGGTACCACTTCTGACTGTCCATCAAATTCACTTCCTGATATTAGCTATCAAGTGTTCAAATCCAGAATGTAAAAATATCTTCAAGTACTGAAGGGTTATTTAAGTGTTACTTGGTTAAATATTTCCATGAGGTTGTTTTGGTTTTTTTATTTCCTATAAAAACACCTGTAAAGACCTCATTTTATTTTCATGTTTATTGTGACTCACTTTATGGGGATACTTCTGGGCTGAGCTATACCCGTTGTGCTATGTCAAAAGCAATGTTGTTATCAGAAGTGTGGCTGTGTTGAATGACATCCCTTTTTTCCTGTTCCATATTTATTCTCCCCTCAGACTTCCACAATCTTTTACAAGGCAGTAACAAAGTTTCCCCACTCTCCAATAAGACCCGATATCAGAAAAAACACATTTTTCCCCTTACCTTGACCAGTTACAACTATTGCTCACAGAAAAATCCATATGCAGTGTCTAGCTGATGCTTTTCTTGAAAGTACATAAGTCAAATAGATCTGCTTATCAAGAATTCTCTTTTTCCATGTTCACCCTTGCACAGCAATACTGACTGCACTCTATTTATTGTCGCAAAGTCTTGTTGACCTCTTGCAAAGGGCTCATAACTTCCAAAGGATTTTCTTCACTTTTGTTTTCTTAGAGAGAGATCATTAAAGTAAGTGATTGCTATGGATCAGTTACGCTGCTAGCAGATGTCATGCTTATTTCCATGTGCAGCTCTGCCAATGTATCTTCATCTTCTTTCATCCTATCCTTTCACCTCTTCGTTCTTTCTAGAGAGCAGAATGCCAGTTGTTAAGTATATAAATGGAAACTAGGATGAAATAATATAGCTTTGTTAGAACATGAAATCTGTAAAAGCTAAAGACTGCTCCAGTCAGAGCTGTACTGTTCTCTCTAAAGTGGAGATGAGATACAAGTTCAATCAAACTGATTCAGAAGTTCACAAACTGTCTGCCATTTCAGTGGGATTTGACCTGGTGTCAGGAGACTGTGAACATCTGCTAACAACAGAGATCCAGTCAGAAGGTGATGCAAATTACAATTATTTTTTGTGTTGCAGCATTGCATATGTAAAGAAAGCTGTGAATAACTGTACCACTACTGTAAACTTTTCACTTTCTGTGCAAGATCTTTGCAAATCATTCCACTAATCTGCAGGACAAAAGTGTCTTTAGGAGCTACACAGAACTTTGAGAAAGAGGATAAAAAGTGCCAGAAGGAAACCGGTATGTGATAAGTAGATTAAAGGCAGTTCAGTAGTTAAGAATATGTGTGCGGGGCAATTACTAATCCCAAACACTACTAATGATAGTTATTGTAGTAAGAAGTAGGTTTGCACTGCACCAGAGCAATAAACAGGTGCTGAGATAGTCACTTTGGCATAGAAGAGAACCTGCTGGTTTTAAGGTGAAGAAACTATTCTGCAATGACAAGTAAGCCTCAATACATTGAAAAAGAACAATGATATGAGAGCAATGGAGTGATATGTATACACACAGGATGTTTCTTACCCGAGTGTACCAGCAAAGCATATAGATTTGTGAGAGAAGCAGGTTATTCCACTCTCACACCACTATTGCCCTATAAAGTCTCATTCMTTTCTGAAGTACAGCTTGTAGGTTAGGGTTCCACTCATTGTGTTGGTAATAGCATTTGGTCTTAAATGGCTAATACTATAGGCTTGCTATTTCAGGTGCCTCCACATGAAATCTGATGCTGAGTGTCCCAGAAAAAAATTAACGTTCTGTGGCAGGAATGGGATCAAATTTGCTGGTTTGTGGAAAATGCGTTTGCCTGCATGCCCACTGTGTGTGTTTGGTGCTGGTTGTAGCATATGGAGGGAGAAGCAAGATTATTTTGGTGAAGGTAAATACTGATAGTAGTAAAAGGAGAAATTATAACTATTCTCTAAAGTAGTCCTCTGAGTAATTTGATTGCTCAGATAATAAAAGATCTGGATATCTGAGGTCACCATAAAATGTTTTTTGAATGCATTAATGGTGGCATTGTCTGAGCAAATCTTGATAACAGGTAACTTTTATCAAATGACAGTATATTCATTATCTCCATTTTACACCCATCTTTCTCCAGCACCTCTCACTTTTCCCCTGACCCAGACCTTGTAACGTAGCCTTCCAGACTGTGAATCACTCATCTCTCTCTCCCTTATGCCCCCACCAAATGTTATCATCACACTGGCTTGAACCCTGACATTTGATTTGTGTAAGCTAGGATTCCTGAGTGTCTCGGGCTGACATTTTATTCAGCTTCCTTCTCTGAGGAAAACTCAGGGAAAACAAGAGCTACATATTCCATCTTCACAGAGCGGCAACCTATCTTCCCATAAAAGCGACAACAATAAAAAGTTCAAAAGTTTTTCTGAAATAAATGGCCCTTACATATTGGAGATATGTTGGACTCTTACAATGCTTAGAAAAAAATATGTAATACCACTAATGCACRTGTATTTAAACTTTGTATATACAAATACACATGCATTTTGTAAATACATTTTCCTAAGCTGTCCTTGAATGTGGCTGCTGTGACCCCACTCCTTGCCTGGTATACCCAAGGGAGGCAGCAGTGGTTTTGTTCTCTGGGTTTTGTAGGTTTCTTTGAAAGCAGGGGAGAGGCTTGTGCCTACACTGCATTTTACTTTAATGTATGGTCAGGCTTTCAGGCCTTTGTTGATGGGACTATTCATGTGCTTAAGTGTTTTGCTGGATTGGAGCCACAGAACAGTTAATGAATTAGCGCACATACCAGGGTATAGCGTTCTATTTCTTCTTTCCAGACAGTTTGTATTTCCAGTATTTGTATAGGATATAGGATGACCAGCAGCCTGTTTTCTTTATATACAAAATTGTGAGGAAAAATGTCTTTTCAATAGTTAGAATTTCTGCAGCACCCCCTTGAAAAAGCCTTCTGATAAATTTTCTTCCTCTTTCCTCCCCATGCAACCCCCACTCCCTAAAACAAAAGTGTACGCGGTAGCCATTGCTGCCATACTTTCCTCCCTGCTGTGAAAGTGGCAATGTATGAATGTATTTTCCTCATGGTGTGCCCCAGATGGTGTTAGAAACAGAATTTAGCTACCAAAAAACTAGAGTCATAGTGACAACAGATATTCAGTGCAGGCTGACGGGCTTCTCTGAAAGTTTTCATCTAATTCTCTGCTTCCAGCCTGTAACGTAGGACAATAGATGTGTATCTCTTTGGCAAATTTCCCCTTTGGACAAAATGTTGATAGTGGGGTTTAAATTGGGAAGACACATATTTGTGCATGACGTATTATTTTTGGTCTTCTGTATTGATACTTCTCCTTTAGTAGTAAATTGACCAGGAGAGCTGAGTATCTCCCATATTCCATTAGTGTTGCTTGGCATGGCATGTGCTATCAGTCTCCCCTGTATTTGTGTAATAGCTACGTCTGGTCCTGGTTTGCATTTTTAATCTTGATTAATATTTGGTATTTAAATATGGTGGCTTTCTCAAACCAAGGTCATGCCCCAATAGAGAGGGTAGCACCTTGCAGAAAGCAGTGCTGCTGAGTGCACTGTCTTGCATATTGACATTATTGCATGGCCTGCTAGGCTTTTTCCCCTCCTGTGATATGCTGTTTTGACCCATCCTCGGTTGCATTATCTTGGAATTTCTATGTGGACTAGTAGAGCAAAGGTAATTTTAAGTCAGTTTACCTATTGTTTTCTCATGGTGTTGCTTCTATTTTTTAGTAGGGCACCTTTCATCCTGAAGAATCCCAGGATACTTTACAGATGTGATCCTAGGAAATGCCAAGTAACCTCCTCTTACACTGACTTCAACTGGACTTGCAGCTGCTCAGCAGCTGTTTGGATAAGGCTATGTATTCTTCTGCCCTGCTGGTTTGCAATGATCCAATTGCAAAACTCCTAAATGTTTTCCAGTGGAAGTTTAGGTTTTATATAGAGAATTTAAGTTTTCTATTACTAGGCTTGCTTTTCTTACATTTTGAGGACACTTTGGGAATAGTCAACAGACTTCAGAACTAGAAAGCCTGTCCAATGTAACCTATATGTGGGAATCACCTTCTCCACTGAAATGAAGTAATTTCTTAAGAGTAAATGCAGTAGCTGCTTAATTGTATATAACCCCACCATACTCAGCTGTAGAAGGGAAAAAATTCAAAATCCTGTAGAAATTGTAAATAACTTGAAATGCAGTAGGGTGATTACTCCTGTTGGATTTTTGTGGTCAGGAGACATGAATGTTTTTGTCTGTTTTGGTGTCCTACCTCGAAGGCATTTATCATCTCTAAAATTGTCCTAGCCTGGGCAAATGGCTCAGTGATGATTTAAGGTCCATCTTTACTGAAGCATTAATTTAGGCTCTTTCCTGGGCATTGCTTCAAAATACCACCCTACGTCCACCCAGAAATCTCTCACTTGAGTTTGGTGATGTGTTTTCCTGCACTAGTTGGCCCATTTAAGAATGGGTACCAGACCGTATAACATTATATTCCTTTCCTCAGAGAACTACAATTAAGTAGAAGGATCAGTCTCACTATTTGTTAATTTTCAAGGTTTTAAAATTCTTGCTTTGTTCTGTACTAAAATCAAATCATAAGAATTTTCTTGACAGTGGAATTTCAAAAAGAGCGCTTTCGTATGGCATTTATCCATCTGAGGTCATATGGTAGTTGGTAGGATTTCGGCACTGGCAGGTATAAGAATTTTGCTCTGCCTGACCCAGGGGATTCTTTCATACCAGACTATTTTGCATCCTATAGAACAGAGAAGCAAACTAGGAATTTCCCTTTCCCAGGCCAGCAGCTTCACTGAGAAAGTCCCATGTCAATAGATTGGATGCAGGAGTAAACTGAAGGATAGTGATCATCAGAAAACCAGTCAAGAATCTTAAAAGTGAAAAGTAAAAAATTGATTATAGGAGAGAACATGTAGTCAGAAAAGTCAGGAGAGAAAAATGCACTGTAGTTAAGTTTAGAAAAGTAAAATAGTGCTAAATCATGAAAACATCGGATATGGGCAGAAGTCATGAGGCTTGAACTGTCTGCTTTATTTTTCTCTAAATGCCGGTGCTTAAAGGCAAGGACTGTATGGGGTGTGCATACAGCATGCCCCAGGTATTACTGCAAGCAAGCTGTAATACTCGCAGTAGTGATGAACACTAGAATCAAGTGAGCAAAAGGAGGAGCTAGGGATTGTTTTTCCTTCCCCATGTCTCTGAAGAGCAACTGGAACTCAGCAAGCTTGAGGGGATAGAGACGGGTGGAGGCAAAGGCTTTAAGTTTTATGTTATATAGAGTTGACATGAGTACAAGCAACCAGGGACAACGAGTGAACAGTGAATGAACTCATTCCCTGTCCAAGCTCCATCACAGAGAGAAATAAGAAAAGAGGGTTTGTGGAAAAGGCAAAGTTACAAGTGGGAGCTACTCTGTAGATAAGGAGAGGGAAACTAGAGTAGTTACTTGGAAGGGATGTTATGATGGAAGAAGGCCAGGCTGGCAATGCAGCAGTGGTCTGCATAGCTGTTGGCAAACATTATGTTAAGGGAGTTAACAAGAAAACTGACACAGAGAGGGAGGACTGGGAGCTCCTTTCTTTCTGACCCTGGAGGGAGATGTTAATAGATTAGGTTCAGAGAATGAGAGAAGAAAACGGGATGAGTAAGGATAAAGGGGATGAAGTGCTGCTTAGACCAGAGGAATTCCAGGTCTTTGCTCGCAAATCTCCCTTTCCCTGCATAAGAGGGGGCAATTAGCCACCTCTGTGAGTTAGCATACCCTTCTTCCCAGACCTGAGGACTCTGAACAGGAACTCCACTGAGATGGGAAGGTGAAAAGACAGGTTCTGGGGAGAGCATGTCACACCTACGTGGACAGTTAGACAGCAGAACCTCCATTGTGCTGGAGGATACTTTAAAGAAAGTCCCAAGAATACATGCAGGTTTTGCATTACCAGGGACCCACAAGATACATTAGATTACGGTGGTGAGCACTCTTTATTTCACTGGGATATAGTGGGAGTTGCTTATACCCTGGAAAATTAGCAGAAGTCTTATGAGATACTTTCTGCTCCTGTTATCTTCATAAGATTCTGCATAGCAATACAGCCTGACTTTCACTGGTGAGATGGGAAGGGGACCAGTAGTTCAAAATTATTCTTCTAAATTGCTGTAAACAGCCTTAGTAAAAAGTAGGTAATGGTGTGTATGCTGTACAGTGTACAATACAATGGTGTGGATTTGGATATCCACCTAAAAGTAAGAGAGGTGTGCAAAAGAAACATACCTGAGCACAGTAAAATATATCTGTATTTACATACAATCAGTATATTGTTACATACTGATGCATAAAAGCGTATATCCCTTCATACAGCAACTTCATTCTAAGAATCCTAGAGTCCTCTGAAGATATATTAAGTATGTAAATGTTTTGAGATAGAGAGGAGTTATTCTCTATCATACTATACGTATAGTAAAATATTTATACAGAGGCACAGAGTTGGTCATTTGTTGAACTAATTCTGACTCACTATGTTAAGCAACGGGCCTCAGTTGACAGTGGCATTACAACCAATACAGATCTCAGACTAATACTACTGTTGCCCTTTTGTTTTGGGTCTCTGATTACAGATAGATGGATTCATTCTGAGATGCTGTGAAGGAAAAGGACTTATTTCTGCTTTCAACCTCTATGGAAAGCATAAAATCGTGCTACCTTCAACTGCTCCTGCTAGATGAATACAGTCGCTGTGTATAGCACCCTCCTGTGGTGTCTTGTGGCTTTTACTGCTAGCTTCATTTTCTTCTCTGCTCTCTCCTTATCAAAATCAGTGTCTTGATACCGACTTACGAGTTGTAGCCAAGACTGAGTGCAGAAAGATGTATAGTAATGAGCAATTCATGTGATACTGTATACTGTATTGTGGACACTAGCCCTCATCAGATGTTGAAAAATATTATGTTGCTTTGATCTTCTGATTTCTGAATGTATTTAGTGTGAGGTAAAGCATGGATTTGAAAGCAGAAATACTGTAAAAAGGCAGGTGTAGTGTGAATAAGTACCCTTTGTCACACCTCTCAAAATCCCTTGCTCCATTTCTGACTCTACATCTAAAAAAAAATTGTCAGTCATGCTGATATTTGTTTAAAAACTGCATATGGGAACATTCATCTGAATGAATGACCTCTTTCTACAGTTACTTCAAGAGCTGAACTTATATTCCCAGGATTTAGATCAAGCAGCATTAGTCCGTTGTAATGCTATTCCATTCCATATATGTTCCTATATGTTTATTATATGTTATGTTCCTATCTGCATTATCAGTAGCAGTCGTGTCACATATTGCTTGTTTGTATGCACATCTTTTCCACAGGAAGTGTATACAGGATCTTATAATTCATTTCCTATTCATCCACTCACCTCCAGGAACGGTGCCTCTCTGCTATAGACCAACTTTACCTTTCTTAGGGAGAATTACACCTTTCTGAAAAACTTTGGTCATTAGCTGGGGTCTTTATAGTAGACATTTTTTAATTCCTTTGAAGATGATGAGAAACTGAGAGTAGAAATCATTTAAGATAAGAGACAGGAATTTGATGTCATCTTGGTGGAAAGCCAGCGTAGAAAATGGAGGCGAGGTCTGATGTGCCAATTTAGGTGATGCATTGCATTTTTTTAAAGCGTAGCACTAGCATTTCTTAAACCCTAAACATTTTGAGCCTGGGTGTATCATCTTGCAATGGTCACACTGAAAGAGGATAAAGTTGTGAACTACTGTAGCCAGGATTATTGGCCAATATCCTCATTAGCCAGAAGACAGAGAAGGTGCTAATTGTGAATTCTGCTGTGTTAGGATCTACTTGGCAAGGAATGCAAGGATATTCTTCAACTGGGCATAGAACTGACCAATTAACATTCAACCAAAAGAGACCACAGTGTGTCTGCAGTCTAGTCAAAATATTGTCCCGTGTCCAACTGTGTCGTTCGCTAACGTTCAGCTTCAGTCAGACTTTTTCATCCAAGAACTGATTTCTGCCAGCTGCTCGTAGTGTGATGGTCAAGCATAGCGAAAGCAGCAAACAGATGACACCATGAGTGGCTTACATTGCATGTTCTTGTGTCTGTATAGTTTGATTAGTTCAGTTGGCATCTACATGTAGGGAGGAGAAAAAAGGAGACTGACAAAGAGTTGATCTATTTTGCAGCTTCACAAGTGAGGGGGTCTAGTGTGAAACTGTAATTTCTTGTCACCACTCAAAAAATAAGTCACTCTGTGAAGGATTCAAAGTATTATACTGCATTAGCCATGCCCCTCACTACCAGGTGAAGCAATATTGTCAAGTATAGCATCGCAGAGGATAAGAATCAATCAGCGTCTGGTCTCTGTCTGTGGACATCCATCCTCTTTCCAGTTTGTCCAACAGGATCTTTAAGTGTTTTTATTTGTGTGTCCTGGGTGAAATCCAGATTGTGCTAGGCCTAGAATAGCTGACTTCATTGAAAAGAATCTGTAGATGGCCTTTGACAGATTTCTCTGTGAATTTACATAGAATGGGACTTGATATCAGATGATTATTGATTTGAACTGGAATAACCATAGTGGGTCCTCTAGCAGTGCTCTGGCTACTGCATGTCTGGAGGAGAAAGGAAAGATCACATCTGTGTGTGCAGTGGTGGCTGTTTTGGTCAAGGTGGTATCAGTTGTTAGTGATAATATAAGGAAGGCCCTGACTGAGATTCAGAGGCCCTGGTATCCTTATTCAAAAATCAGACCTTTGAGGGTTTTGCTCTTTCTTCATCTCTTAAATGTCCAGTGAAGAACAGCATGGTGATGCTTTTTGATTAACAACTGAAATGCAATAGTGATAAAACAGACTTTCTATTATAAGGGACTACTCATCAATGTATTCTAAAACAAGGGGTTAATTTTCAGATTATGCTTGTAACTCTGTGTTGAAGCCTTTGGTTCCTTCAGGTACAAAGTGACTTTTTATTGTATGAATGAAGGTCTGCTATCTTCATAATAAAAACAGACACTATTTGATATGGGAATTTTAATAAACTGTGGTTTGAAAAACAGCCATGCCAAAACTAGGTTGAACTGATATGTCTCAGACTCTTGTTATCTGTTAAAGAATGTTGCTCCTTTTGTATGATATTAAATTGCTGTTACATGTCACTGTAGAAACAAGAATGGATAGGTGAATGATAGGAGAAAGGCTGATGGAAAAGCACTAATTAAATACTGTTTTGCAAAGCTCTCATTGAAATTCATAGCTTGGTACCTTTTGGGACTTGAGAGTAGGGGAAATGGAAAGATTTCAATTAAAAAAGTATTTGTATGGTTCTTTGTGAAGCCAATCATTCCCTTTTTAATATAGAGTGAAGTATGTAAGTGTCTGTCCGATGTGGTTTATAAATATCAAATATAATGCCCTGAAACACCGGATGTTTTAATAGATCTCAGAGCAAGGTATTTCCAAATAAATAAAATAAAAATCCCCATAGACATTTTAAGAATTTTGTTCAGATCAAAGCTCTGGCTTTTTTTTCTTAGCACAAATACAGTCTTACCTAATTTTTACATTGATTGACTGACTGGAAAATTTGAAAGGAAAAATATACCCCAAAAAAGAAATACAATTGCATAATAAATAATTTAGTTATCTGTTTTAATTATGGTTGTAGTTGCCATTTACATGTACACAATGTACACAATGATCCTTCTTTTTGTCTTACAAAACTTTTAGTTTTTTTTTTAATTCCAGTGACTTCTGTAGTGTGACATTTCACTGAGTTGATGCGTGAGCAACATCAATAACATGATGAATAACATGATAACATGATGAATAACAGCAAAAAATAACATGAATATACCAATATAAGGTTAGAAAGGACTACCGGGATCATCAGCTGAAGTCAATTGCAGGGAAATTTGCAAGAGATACCTAGTTCAAACAGCTTCAGAGAATACTATTCCAGATGCAACCAAATACCATCAGTCACAAAATGCTTCCCAGCAACAGAAACCTTAAAACTTGTAGTAGAAAACCAAAAGCCAAAGCTGTAATTTACCACAGCAAGAAAAAGAAAAATACAGGCCATTGCCAATACCGTAGGTCTTTCAAATTATGAGGAATTTATTAAATGAAACTCCCAAATACTACTAGTGTTCTGTGCCCCAATTATAAAAGACAGCAGATCCAGAATGATCCCTGTCCATCTGACCTAGGGTAAGAATTTCTCTTGTCCCTCAGTCTGGTGGTCAAAATATGAAGAGGATGTACCAATAAATAAACTTTTGCAGGTGCTTTGTATGGCTATTGTAACAACAACAAAACCTACTCAGACTAAGCAGTATTCCTCACCTTCTTCACAAGTCACTAGCCCTGTCCCACTCCTACAAGTCTGAGCAAAGTATAGAAGGAATTTTATAATATGCCTAGGATGTCCCTAGAATCAAGCTAGTTCAGACTGTGGGATTCAAGGCAAAGTGCCTCAGCTGAATGGAGTTAAGAAAGTTTTGCAGAGAGGTGCAGAGTCGTTTGGATCTCATTAGATCTAACACAACACTCGAACCTGCATCTTGAAGCCACGAGGTTTCAGTCCTGTGAGGCTCTAGAGCACTTGGTGACAAATGGAATTTCTTGGCAGGAGCACAAAATGGCAGCACATTAGATCAGTGTGCTTTCAAGGTGCACAGACATTAGAATGTGTTTCTCTGCAGCATGATGAAGTGCAGTAAAGGACATCTGAATCACAGGTGACAAAACCATTGAAGAAAGTATGAGTTGTACCTATGGAGAAAAAGGTTACCATCTCCTGGTCAGCAGCCAGAGGAGAAACCCCGTCATGTCTTTGTCTGGTAACTAACACTAACAACTTCTAATAATCTAACAATAACTGCAGACCTAACTAGATAGTTCCCAATGTGCAAACCTGTGTGAGAGAACATTCTAGAAAAGAACCCTAAAATGGAGGTGTCGATGGTCCCATCATATGTTCATCTAGGAACAACACCACCCAGGATCACGGCAGTTCACTGTCATCAAGACAGCACCATTATGATCATTTGTGATCAACAACACAGAATTAAATAGCCCTAACAGTAGCAGAATGATGGAGCAGCATCACTCATTGCCTATCATTATAACCATGGTTTTCTCCAAGGCAAATCTGTGCTAGTAATTAGATCAGGGATCAGAGCTCTGAGATATCCTAGATACTGTCAGTTGTCACAAATGTTTCCATCATTTTCTGTTTTGGAATAAGAAGGGTGGTTGGAAGAAGGGGATAGAAATGAAATGAATGAGACAAGAGAAGCAACAAACAGATTTTAGTGTAAACCAGTAGGACATTTTCTAGAATAACTAAAGCAAATGTGATTCTCATTTTTATTCTGATCCTTTTGTAGACTGTTGCAGAGTCTTTTGTGGTTTTCAAATTGTATTATTGTATAGATGACTTCAGAGTCCTAAGAAGAAAATAGGACAGCACCAGGAGTGGTGGTGTTTGACCTTAGTAGAATGCTAGTCTTGACCTAAAATTGTGATTTATCTCCTTAATGGTTGGAATAAAGTATGTTCTTGTCTCCTGTGAATACGAAGAAAATTTGATGTAGAGCCCTCATGACATAAGTCTTTCTAATATGAATGGAGGCTTACAACTGGTTTCTCATATATGAAGTATAAAATGAGTTGTTTAATCTGTACTTTCTGTGTTTATTCAGTCTTGGAATATCACTCACTYTCCAATAAAGATAATGAAATTTTTGCCATTTTCCCCAGTCAGGAGAAAGATTTTGCACCTACAGAGCAATACCACAGTACCTTTTGCATAAAACCAAAACAGAGAAGTAATAATTTGAACTAAATAGGCTCTAGAAACATAGTACAAAGCTCTGAAATTCTGTGGATCCTTAGCTTGCATCCTGGGATAGCACCTTCTATCCTTATCTCTTTTATTGGTACTGCCTTTTGTATTGATGGTTCAAAGTGCCCTGCTGATTTCATTTCTGCACATTTCTGCTCAAGTTAAGTCCCTAAAGAAACTTTGCTATGGTTCTGCTGTCAAGAGCACTAATTCAGGAGTTGGCAGATGAGTGTAATTTAGGACCAGGTGCATGGTCAATGGAACCTGGTTTCCCACTGGAGTGGCTCACCTTTTCTCCAGATCCTTAATCACACCCTACCACAATAACCCCCTTCCCCTTCCGTCTCCTTTAGGACCCTAACACCAACCCCATGTCCCTCCTGTGTCTCCTAATCTCTTGCAAAGCAAGAAGTGGCATATGCTGAGACTGGTCCTCAGCTGTGCTTCTGCCAATAAGTCTTATTGATACATGGGTGCTGACTGACCAGGTGGTATGCCTAATAAAGCAGGTAGGCCTTGTGCTAATGATGCAGCCTTTTCCATAGTGGCAATACCAATCTGGCTCTGTCCTCTCTATTTAGCTGCCAATTTTCACAATGCTTGTTAAAACGTAGTTATCTTTGATACCTCTACCCTCTGGCTAAATGAGCTGGGATTGCCCAGTGGTTCAGAAGTTCCTAAGTGGGAGGATGGACAGATGAGCAAACAGCACAATTGTATGAGTATCATTTCCTTATAGACATCAATAGTATCAAATATTCATTCATTAAAAATAACAAATGGTAACAATAATAACAAATAATAATAAATAACAATAAATATCCATTCCTTTATTTTGATAGCTATAGCTGCAATTTATTCTAAAGTAATGGCTGCTTGCAAAGTTCAGGTCCAGATCTGGACTAAGGCTGCTGATTCTTCAGTTCTGAGATTTTCATAATTCTTTTTCAAAAGTTCTATGCATAACTTTAATAAAAATATACACTCTCTTAAAACTGATTTTAGTTTTTGGCTTATTAAGTTTAATAATTCCAGCTGCTCTACACACAGTTGAACATAGTGAGTCTCCCTGTGGTAAAGCGTGTGTGTTTTACACTTTGGAAAAGCACATAACTATCACTTAGGTGATGAATATTTCAGCAGAGGAGCTGGCATTGAACACGGTGATGCTATTTTCTTTTTATACCACTAAGATTCTTAAAAGAGTTACTTCACTGTGGTAATCACAATGCAAGTGGTGAAAATCTCTAGTACGATGCATTTGGTTTTGGGTAGTACTGTGGCCAAAACCATATATTTTTGCAGCATTACTGGAGTCCTTGTGGAAAATTAGTATTAATTTGTATTACAGTAGCTTTTAGATCAGGGTCCATTGTGTTAACTGCTCTATGTTCTATACAGAGAGAGACTGAGACTGTCCCTTGCCATTCAGATAGGCAAAAGATGTGTATCCCTGTTTCACAGACAGAGAAGTGAGGCATTCAGGCCTACCTAGGGAAAAAACAGCACCTCCTGATTTCTAGCACACAGCCTTCACTAGTAGAGTTAGGCAAGAATTCACAGACAAACTGCTTATTAATTAAAAAATCATATTTAGATAATTCAGAATGATGTGCAAATTCACAGAACAATCAGAAAAATTGTTTGGTTAAAGAAAAAATAACATTTTGAAACAAAATTCATATACATTTCATTTAGAGCTTAGTAAAAAAAAGGGAGGAAATACCTGAAGTAGTTGCAGATTTAAAAAAATTCTGATTGTCTTAAAATGAAACTATTGATATTTTATTTTGCCAAAAAAATGGGAAAGAAATCTGCTGAACTGAAACAAAACAAATTGGAACAGCCTTAGACTTGATGCACAAAGCCATCCATCTTATGGATATGAGGGAAAGAGGTCCTCCAGGGCTTCTGCTTTCAGRCTGAGTTCAGTAACCAGAATGACTGTGAACTCTAACCAAGAAGTGATTCAGGGCACCTGTGTTTAGGAACTGAGGCTCTCTTGGTGAACTGGGTAGCATCTCTAAAGGGCCACTGAGAACACTGAAGTGCCTAAAGTTAACAGTGTGAATACATCCTTTTGCCCTTGAATTTGATGTGAATTCAGTCCTGCAATGTAATTTGTAGAGCTGCGAAAGTAAGCTGACTTCTGTTTGAAAAAGAAAATTTTGCATCCTAGTTTAGGTGCACTAAGGCAGCACAGAGCATGATTTATTCCACTAGTATTACAGATGTAAGTAGAAAGCACAGATGTGTAAAATTCTACAGCATATGCATAACATTCATCTCAGTGGCAATTAAAACCATACTAATTAATTTTAAAGGGATTTTTCCTTTTAAATTCTGAAGAGCTCCATTGCTCCCCAAGCTTTATTTTATATGGTAACATGTTTAAAATTATTAAAACCCTGCAACTTAGAAAGCCTTCTTTAAAAAATACTTGCCAGTATTTTCCAATATAGGTACCTAACCTTGCATTCAGTGCTGTGTGTCTAGTCCACTCTTAATGACCTAGAAAAGTGATCCTGTTTTCACAACCAGAGGCTGTTGGGAAGAAATAAAGGGCAGTCAAATATGCAAGCAGGTAAATTGGTGCTTAGCTGCCAGATTATTTCTGTGAATTAGCAGAAGAAAGGCTACAAAGCAGAGTGCTTAAGAAATGCCACATCTGCCTTACGAGTACCTTTCTTCATTATCCAGGAATGGAATAATCTGTTAATAATGGGAAAAAAAGTCAAACTATGTAGGCCATAGGGAACCTGGTAGAGATACTCTTATTAGATGGTAAGAACAGCCATACTGGTTCAGAATAAGGGTCCATCTTGCCCAGTATCCTGTCTCCGGTAATGGCCATATGTATCTAGGGAAGAGAAAATGCAGGGCAGGCACATTGGATACTTCCTGGCCCCTGACTGTTTCCAGCTCAGGAGTTTTCCTGAGCCAGTGGGTTTGTCTAGTTTGTAATCATTAGCAGATCTCTGCTACACTTACTTTTYTTGTCTACCCTTGGATCCAGGTAAGCAATTTGCCTCCTTTGGCAAGAAGCTGCATGGGCCTACTGCCTCTTGGCTGAAGAACTGCTGCCTCCTTTTTCTCTTCCTGGTTTCTGCTCCCTTTCTTAAGTGGCCTCTCACTTCCATGCTGTGAGAGACAGTGAACCACTGGTTCCTATGCACTCTTGCCCATTCGTGCATGATACTGTAGACCAGTATGGTACCCCCTCACTCGAATGTCGCTGCATACATTTTGCCAGTTAGCCCAGTCTGACCTGAGCTGCTCAGTGGCTTGTTAATCCTCGACCTGGAAACAGCACCAAGTGAAACAGAGCTGGTTATTTTACTTGCATGTGACTCCATATGCCACCAGATCCAATGAGGTATTTACTGTTTATCAGAATGCGGTAAGGCTGTGCTGCTTGTTGCATGTTATGCATTTGGAGTAGAGGGTCCATGAAAGTAAGGGAAAGTGAGGCCCATTGTRTACTTTTTTGGCTGGGGTTTTGTTTCAGTAGTTGAATTTATTTTTCTCCTGATACCTGATTTGTCAAGTCCCTACTGAAAGGCTGCAAGGGGCAAAATCTATGGTTTCAACTTTCCAGCATCTACAAGCCAGCTCAGCCTTTTTATAATGAACAAAAGTGGGTGTCTCTTTCTAATTTTGATTCCACCTTTGTTAGGGGTGAATCCTAAACAACCTAGATTCATGCTGGTGTCTATCAGATAGCCATGAGAAATAGTAGGAGTTTGCAGGCTTGAAGATTACATGGTATTCTGTGTTTGAAAGAGTAATAAGAGAAATACAGAAAATATGAACCACTAGAGATGAATAGTTAAAAAACATACTTGTTTTAGCAAAAATATCAAGTATGTCTCAAAGTAAATATTGAGCATGGCTGAAAAAAAATCTGTGTCTATATTTCCCTCACTTCAAATAGACTAATTGACATGCTAAGGTTCTGTTTCTTCTGGATAGTTTACTATTAAGAGGGATTGTTTTTGTGTTATTTACTTTGCAGAAATACAGAAAGGTCACTTTTTCCCCCTTCTTTTCTTAAAAGATATAGTGATAGTTTCTGCCCAATTACAACTAACCAGGCAGGTATCTGCATTGGTTCTTTCTACTGTCTTTCTTGCTGGTAATTCTTCCTTGAAACTTCTTCATACTATACTGCCTAATAGTTCGATGTCTGATATTATGGTCTTTTTTTCTCCACAAGCACACCATTTTCTGTAATGCTGCACTCTCAAGGTCTGTTGGTTTCCCGAGACATTAAGTGGATTCAGGTGTGGGTGAGGCAGGAGGAAGCAATTAGACTAACTATCAAAGTTCTAGTGCTGTATTGATATGAAGTAGCAGAAGTTGTTAACTATGTCAGGATGTCTTAATCACAGGGAAAAGGAATGCAAAAATATAATTTAAAATGCCACTTTTGGGTGCTGTTTAACCTTTGTTTGAATTACAGATTTAAATTGCAATTATTCTTTTATAAATAGTCATTTATTTAGGTCCAATCTTGCAAACTCTTGGAAGCGTACTTTTGCCCAAAGGATAAATCTGTTAAAATCAAATCAAACGATTCTTTGGGTGAAGTTAGCACAGTCATCGTTATGAAATAAAAACATAGGAAAATGGATAGAATTATGTTCTGCCTATAATAGTACCTTGTGTTCTAGATAGTATTAAAGGCCTCTGTAGTGCACCTAATCAGGTATGAAAGAAGATGCTATAGAAGTGATCTGAAAAAAATTGAAAATGTGTGCTTCGCTCCTCTCCTCTCCCTTCCCTCTCCCTTCCATCTCCGTTTCCTCTCCCTTCCCTCTCCCTTCCCCCATCTGAACTGTAGATTTCTGAATTAAAAAAAAAAAACAGTGATAGGATTAATCCAGCACTACTGATAACAGTGTAACTTTATGTAACTTTATGTTGAATTCAGAAGAATTAAACCCATAATATCTTAGGTTTTTGTTTGGTTTCCAGGAGAGTTTTTCCATTCAGGCTATTGCACTGGGGGGCTTTGTTACCTTGCTTGCTATACAAACTGCCTGTCATATGATTTAGGCATAGATTGGTTACCAAGAGCATGTATATGTAAGGAAAAGGGATTTTATCACAGATTGTATAGATAAAACATAGATATTTTTGCAAATAATTCCTATTTTCTACTGCTGTCTAACTCCTCTCCATTCCAATCATATCGTGAGCCCACCCTGTGCTTCATTAATGTCAGTGGTAAAAATAACTTCTAACTAGAGGAGGAACCAGTGTCATTATACAGAGCTATGCTCTGGGATGATGTTTTGGAGTAGCAGATGTTGCTAAAGTGGGAGATGTGCATAGTGCAAGTAAACTCTTCACTGTTCTGAACAGTGGAAAATTTCTCTTTTCATACACAGCTAGGAAAAAATAAATTACAGGCTATTTTGGAGACTGATGCAAATACTGTTTGTCTAATGAAGGCCTTTGACACAATCTCTGACTAAACAGAGCTTTGCCACAACTTCAGCAAAAGTGAGATAAGGTTTCAGATTGGAGTGATCTGAATTTCTGCTTTTCACAAGTGACAGGTGTGGCTTTATCTCTGGTTGACTAAACTCTGGCATTTTAAAGGGGGTCAATTTTCAGAAGGAAGGGCTTAGTAATTTCTGAAGATCACACTCCTTCAGCAGAAGCTGAAAAGAAGATCTTGAAATATTGACACATCCATTTTTGAAAATTGGCCTAAACAAAAAGAAGCTGATAAGTCACTTTCTCAGTCAATGAAAATATTTCTGCTTACTATTAATGGATGCTGGGTCAGACCTAACATTTCCACGACAAGCAAATTCTGACATAAGAAGAATGCCCTTCATTTTCTGAAAGGATTAGGGAATAGTTGTGTTTAAAAGAACAGGTGATGCAAGTGTATGAAGGTCCAGACCATTTTCTAATGCTCTTTGACCTTTCCTCTTAATTTTTCTTATGCAGTTTTCAAGGCCATTAGGTGTGACTCAGCTTGCTTGAAAACCCTTTCCTTTCCATTGCAGCCACCTTCCAATCACAAAAATAGACTGAAGTGGATAACAGCTCTGGCCTTTTGCTCCCAGCTCTATTTCTAGTACAGTGTGTTGTTTTAATAAAATGACTTAGGTGGTCTCAGTTCAGATTCCAGTTGACTGTAGACCATGTTATAAAACCACTGTGTACGGATTCAGTGGAATTGGCAGTCTTTGCTTGAAAGAAATCCAGGACCAAACAAGCATAAAGAATGAATTATTTCTTGCTTCTAGGTCTCTTTAGGTCAGGGTTGAAAGCATTGGCAAGCCAATGTAGGGAAGCTTCCACTCCAGCTGCCTGCGTTGAAATTAGACTGTGGATAAATAGAGGACTACAGTCTTCAGGACTGCCAACTCCTTAACCTTCATTAGCACAAATATTTGCTCAAAATTTTATGAATGTTGTATTTTCAATGTCTACTATTGTATTTCACTCCTAGAACAATACTCTTTATGACAAAATCTAGAGAGTTGTCTTTTTTCTTAGTGAATGTACAGCAATATGAGCAAGGTGCACGAGGTTCTGCAACTTCCAAAGATAAGTTTCTGTAAATTTCTCAAAGCATTTCCTCTTGTCTGTGGGTGTTGGGTTGTAGGGTAAGGAGGTAGCATGAATTTTTCCTTTATAAAATAAGCAGGAGGCCCACAGGGACTCATAACCTGACTTCGAAAACCTGCTTTCTTAAGCCACTCCTTATGGCAAGCTAGGAATCCCTCGAGAGCTGGGTTAGTCTGTGGTGATGACAGGGTTTTCTTCTGGCCCACCAGGTCTGGTGCAAGCACAGGTAGTCCTAGGCATAAATAACTCTGATTCTAATGAAAAAGATTTATGTGGTCATAAAGAAAAAGTTTCCCAGTGAGCCAGTTCTGTACATGGCTAAGTATCTAGCCACATAAGCAGAGGGAAATAGTCTTTTTTTTTTTCATTCTTCCACCACATAAACAATAGAGATGATTTTCGATAAAGCTCTTTCTGCAGGGCTTGTTCTCTTGCCAAAAGTTACTCAACAGATGCACATAGACTTCAACTTACTATTTGCAACAGATTAGAAGAAAATAATGGAAAATTAATGTCCCACAAATAGATAATACAAGGATGTACATGGGAAAGAACCCCTCACCCCCAGGAGTGACTCTTCATATTTTCTGGTCATAAATCCAGTGCAGCATCAAGAGTAGGGAGCTGTGGATATCACACTAAAGACAGGATGATCAGTTGCAAATATCTTTTCTTTTCACACCTGGGGATCTCGTCTAACCCTGACTTTCATCACTCTACAAGCAGAGCTTTACCACAAAAAAGGGGCACTTGAACTGTCTCCCAATGACAGGTACTTTGGCAGATTTCCAGGCTCTAGCTTGCGGAAACGGGAGCTGACTGGAATCAGATGTTGAAACTCTCTCTATCCTATTCTTAACCAAAATACAGGTAGGATTTAAAACAGAATCAACAGTGAAAACTTTGTTATATTGAAATCTCAAGGAATTTTGACATTGTCTTAAAGTTCACCCAAACTGTGGAGGACTTTGCAGTGTGTTGCAAATGCCATGTTAGAACAGTAATGCAATTGCAGCTGGGATAGTCTAAGGGCATAAGAAAGGCAGGACTGTCAGAAGAGATAGTATCTTTTTTCAGACTTGAATACACTTGGAAAACCTGGCAGGGTTTGAGCACATAAACTCTTCAGGTCTGAAATAGAAACAAGAATCTTCAAAGGTAAATATGAACTGAGAACAATTGTTCCATATTTGACTAGATGCACTGAGGGAAACATTAGCTGAAGCAGGGAGAGGAAGGGTGCTAAGGTGGTTATCTCCAATGGGAGAAGACAGAGGGAGAATGGTAATTGTCCTTCAGATGATATTTTCTCAGTATCTCCTCCATACAGATATCTTGGCTTGTTTTGTTAATTAGATTTTTTGGTAGAAACGTATCGTTAATGTGGCAAATCTACAACTGACAAATGTCATCAGCATGAACTCAGCAGTAATTGCATAACAAGTGGATGACAATTTCATCTTATATATACTTAGAGTTCATTTTCAGATGTTAAAAAAAGCCATTTCACCAAGCAAAACATACTTAATTGCTGTGTTGAGAAATAGGTACCATTAACAAAGCAATATGCAGCAATACAAGACCTGATCTAACTTTGAAGTTAACTGTGCTTTGAGCTGGAGGTTGGACCAGTTGATCTTTGGAGGTGCCATCCAACCTAAATTATTCAATGATTTTATGACGGCAAGACTTTTTATAGTTGATATTCTGAAGATCTAATGATAAGCATATAGATAGGGAGGTGTACAAAGTGGTTGGGCTAGAAGAGTGTTCTCTGGATCTGTGTCACAACTGCAACTGTAGGAGTACCTGAAAATGAATTTATATAACCAAATCATAATGTACTGTGTTTATCTGTCCATATGCTTCTCTCTTTGAAGAAGTGCAACGTTGAACAGAAAGGAAGAGAAAAGATGTCAAAACTTTTAAAAATTGTTTTGAGGCACTTAGCTTTATGTAAGTCCTTCTAAAATTGCCCCTGAATGAACATGGACGAAAACAGGCTCTGGATGCATGACACGCTGAAATTGTTTTCCAGCTACCTTGAAGCTCAAATCTCTTGTTCAGGAATTAGGGTAAATTTGTTTACAAACTTGCACTGGGGAGACACCACATACAATGATCAATTCTTAGTTCAGGAGGGGCTATAAGGAGTAGATATTAAATTTCTGAGTATGCACTCCCTTTCTTCTCTACATTCCGAGACTAGAACACTACGTAAAGCCTTCTTCCACTCCCTTTCCAGAATTTTATTTTATTAACAAAAAAATTTCTAAAATAGCATACAAATTCAGTCTGAAACTCTTCACATTTGGCTTTTCTTTTTGAAGACTGCATAGCCTATACATTAGATACTGCATCCCAGAGAGGCATTCCTACCTCCCTTAAAGCCTTAATTGAAGGATTAGAATGTTTCAAGCAATGTCACACTGTAACAAATGCTTATTAGGAGGAAGGGGAAAATTCACTGTATATATTACATAAAAATACATAGAGATATATGGATATATTCAGTCTATAGTGCAGCTTTATATGCAGTGTTTTTTCACTTAATCAATATTACCTTAAAATGTTCATTTCGGGTCAGTCTTCACAAATTCTTTTTTTAAAAGCCTGCTATCAAATGGGATATTATTTATCTGAATATCTGTTTCAGTAAGACTTGCACATGTCAGTAAAACATAGGACAAATATAATCTGTTAATTTTCACAGAATCACAGAATAGTTGGGATTGGAAGGGGCCACTGGAGATCATCTTGTCTGACCCCTCTACTCAAGCAGGTTTGGCTAGAGCAGGTTGCCCAGGACTATGTCCAGGCAGGTTTTGAAGATCTCCAAGGATGGAGACTCCACAGCCTCCCTGGGTAACCTGTTCCAGTGCTTGACCACCGTCATGGTAAAAATGTTGTTTCTTATGTTTAAGTGGAATTTCCTGTATTTCAATTTATGCCCGTTGCCTCTTGTCCTTTCACTGGGCACCAGCGAGCAGAGTCTGACTCTGCCGCCTTTACTCCACTCCATCAGGTGTTTATACACATTGATAAGATCCCCCTGAACTTGCTCTTCTCCAGGCTGAACAGTCCCAGCTCTCTCAGCCTCTCTTCATGTGACAGATGCTCCAGTCCCTTAATTGTTTTCATGGCCTTTGCTGGAGTTGCTCTGGGGTGTCTATGGTGAACACWATATGCGTGTACAAAGAATAAGCAACTTTCAAATTTAAACAGATTTTTACTTTAAAATAAAATCTCCAGACTCCGAGAATCACTGCCGTGTCCTCAAAACAAACTCATGTGGGCTCAGACAGGTCAGCAGTTGGAAGGGCTTGTCTCAGACCCACAGGAATTATACCTAATAAGGRGCAGAAAATACTATTTAGACTTTCAAATCTAGACCTGATTACAAAATTGTAACTTTTTGTGGTTACTAACATTTTGTGAACAATTGTGTGATGTTCCAGTATTTCAAGTTAAAATTGCAAACCAGGACTGTTTCCCTGGCCTCTCTTCTTTATATTTCTATTCTTTTTGCTGAAAAGCACAGAGATTATTTTGTTTTTTGTTTCTGGTAGACAGATTTTTTTAAAGGTTAAAGGAAAAACTTGTGTTATTTTTAGATCAAAATATACTGTTATTTTTGAAAAAAGTTTAGACGAATGTTTTTGATCATCTTTACTAAACTCTTTGGCAGGGATTCTTTCACTGGTTTTAGGTGATCGGTACTGAAAGGAAGGAGATCTCAGTTGGCGTCAACAATCCAGCTGTAATACAGACAAGTAGTAGTGATTAGTATAAGTATTTTTTCAGACTTCAAGAGTAGCACAAAGAGCAGGCACAGTCTCTCCAGTAGTTACAGCTCAGTGCCTTGGTTCATGAAGAAGGGGCTATTKGATTAAGTCCAATTTTTCTGCCCACATGTACACACTTAGTTAAAAGTCATATCTTCGTTATTTATATTTCCATGATGACTAGCAGTGACAAGTCAGTTCCTGGATCTGTGCTGCTAGGCCCATGCATTCAGGCAGTGAGCAAGTTCAGACATGAAGCAAAGATCTTTCCATCTAAATATGAAGGAGAGACTGAAGAGGGAAACAGAGTCATGGGAGTTCAAGTGAATTTCCTTCAGGCATTGCAAGTCTTAGGCTTCCTGAATTGTACTCCTACTCTCAATCCAGTAGAGCAGCCTTTGAGGGCACAGCTTTATCTGAATACTTCTTCATCTGCAGGCCATTTGCTGGCAGTGGTTCATAATATATTTTATATTCAAAATGGATTTCTGATTAGATACACAGACCATGCAGAAGTAACCTTTCCATGAGTGGGTGAATACATCTCTGAAGATTGGCACATAAGTGTGAATACTTACTCCCATGCACTCAAAATATTTCTTTTCATGAATAATGTGTAACTCCTGCCTAAAAATGCTGTTTCAGCAAATATTTTTGCCAGCAAATTGTCAGTGCAAAATTCACTGAAAGCATGCATAAAATGGGAATGCAGCATTCATGGGCATTTATTTTAAAATTCAGACATCAATTGGGCTTAAAATAAAAGTATATCTACTTCATTTTAACCTAATCGTGTACAGGCATACCTCAGAGATATTGCAGGTTCAGTTCCAGACCATCCCCATAAAGCGAATATCGCAATAAAGCGAGTCACATGAATTTTTTGGTTTCCCAGTGCATATAAAAGTTATACACTATACTGTAGTCTATGAAGTGTGCAATAGTATTATGTCTGAAAAAACAATGTACATACCTTAATTAAAAAATACTTTATTGCTAAAAAATGCTAACCATCATCTGAGCCTTCAGCGAGTCATAATCTTTTTGCTGATGGAGGGTCTTGCCTCGATGTTGATGGCTGCTGACTGATCAGGGTGGTGGTTGCTGAAGGCTGGSGTGGCTGTAGCAATTTCTTAAAATAAGACAGCAGTGAAGTTTGCCACATCGATTAACTCTTCCTTTCACGAAGGATTTCTCTGTAGCCTGCGATGCTGTTTGATAGCATTTTACCCACAATAGAACTTCCTTCAAAATTGGAGTCAATCCTCTCAAACCCTGCCACTGCTTTATCGACTCAGTTTATGTCAGATTCTAAATCCTTTGTTGTCATTTCAACAATGTTCACAGCATCTTCACCAGGAGTAGATGCCATCTCAAGAAACCACTTTCTTTGCGCATCCATAAGAAGCAACTTCTCATCCGTTAAAGTTTTATC